>NW_027465967.1:0-121935 GCF_049634645.1 Pelodiscus sinensis
CGGGCAGGGGGCACTGGCTGGGATCACACCCGGGCGGGAGCGGGGGGGCACTGGCTGGGATCACACCCGGGCAGGGGGCACTGGCTGGGATCACACCCGGGCGGGAGCGGGGGGGCACTGGCTGGGATCACACCCGGGCAGGGGGGCACTGGCTGGGATCACACCCGGGCAGGGGCGGGGGGCACTGGCTGGGATCACACCGGGGCGGGGGCGGGGGGCACTGGCTGGGATCACACCGGGGCGGGGGCGGGGGCACTGGCTGGGATCACACCGGGCGGGGCGGGGGCACTGGCTGGGATCACACCCGGGCGGGGGGACTGGCTGGGATCACACCCGGGCAGGGGGACTGGCAATAATCACACCCAGGCAGTGGTGCTGGTATTAGAGCCAGGCTCCTTTAATACTTGCAGCCCCAGGTTAGAAATCCCCCACCCTCCTATTTACATCCTGCCCCCATTAGCAGCTGGGGGGCAGAGCCTGCAGTCTGTGGGGGGTAATTCCCCACCCACTTCCTGGTTATTGCTACCGTGAAGGGTCCCGCAGCTGCTGGAATCGGGCTGGGTTGCCCCCTGGGGAGGCAGGAATTCAGTGCCTCAGGCCGTCCCCTGAGATTCCCAGGGCACCCCCCCTCCGCACTGGGGGGCTCTGAGCTGGGCCACACTGAGCACGCCCAGGTTCCCAGGGCTGCCCCCAAGACGTCAGGGTTAAATACGTGGGAAGCAGCGGCTCTGGGCGCCGGCCCAGCCCCTCATGCAGCAGGGCGCCCAGCTGCGCCCATTGCGCAGGCTGGCAGGTCCGTGGTGGGGCGGGCTCAGTCCAGCGCCTGCCCCCCGGGGCCGTGCCCGTTGTGCAGCGGGGCGCCAGTGGCATGCGTGCGGCGGAAGAGGCGGAAGGCCCCGCGGCAGATGAGGCCGAACCAGTAGAGCTGGGGGGCCAGGAGCAGGCCGGCGCCCAGGTTGTAGGAGGGCGGGATGGCGAGGGGCACGCGGAGCAGGGGCAGCCCGGCGTGGCGCCCGTAGGCCCAGTACATGTAGGGGAAGAGCAGGATGCGGCAGCAGAAGAAAGTCACCAGCATGAGCAGCCCGTTCACCTTGTGGAGCAGCGTGTGCTGCCGCTTGTACTGCGGGGGAGAAGCGGGTGAGGCGCCGGCTGCCCAGGCTGGGCACACAACGGGGCACCCCGCCAGGGCTGGGCACAGAACACGAGCGCCCCCCCCCCCAGGGCTGGGCACACAACGGGGCACCCCCCAGGGCTGGGCACACAACGGGGCACCCCCCCAGGGCTGGGCACAGAACACGAGCGCCCCCTGCCCCCCCCAGGGCCGGGCACAGAACACGAGCGCCCCCTGGCTCCCTCCCCCAGGGCTGGGCACAGAACACGAGCGCCCCCCGCCCCCTCCCCAGGGCTGGGCACAGAACATGAGCGCCCCCTGCCCCCCCCCAGGGCTGGGCACAGAACATGAGTGCCCCCCGCCCCTCCCCAGGGCTGGGCACAGAACACGAGCACCCCCCGCCCCCTCCCCAGGGCTGGGCACAGAACACGAGTGCCCCCTGGCTCCCCCCCCCCAGGGCTGGGCACAGAACACGAGCGCCCCCTGGGATCCCCAGAGCTAGGCACAACACAGGCACCCCTGTCCCCTCCAGGCTGGGCACACAAACTGGGTGCCCCAGCACCCACGGGGCTGGGTGCAGAACCCAGGTGCCCCTCCCAGGCTGGGTACAGAACCCAGGTGCCACCCCCGGGCTGGGCACTAAACCCAGGCACCCACCCCCCGGCTGGGCACAGAACCCGGGGTCCGGGCATGCCCCCCACACACTCACCAGGATTAGCACCTTGCCCAGGCAGACGAAGGGGGTGCTCAGCTCGGCCATGAGCATGCAGCCCAGGAAAAAATCGCCCTTCCCCTGGCGCCATAGCTGGGGAGAGACGGGGTGAGGGGCAGCCCGTGGGAACAGCCCCCCCTTGCCTTTCCCCCTGTGGGTGCGGGAGGGGTCATGGAGCCCCTGCAGGTGAGGGAGGCCCCCGTTGGCATGGGAGGGAGTGCAGGGACCCCACCCCGGAGGTGTGGGAAGGGGCGGGGGGGCCCCACAGGTGTGGGAAGGGACATGGGGGGCCTGCAGGCAGGGAAGGGGGTGCAGGGGCCCACACGTGTGGGAAGGAGGGCACTCACCACGGAGATGGGGAAGCAGACCAGCACCATGCAGAGGTGGTGCAGCACCATGAGGAACTCCTTGCGCAGGTAGGCGCGGGCGACGGTGCGCAGCGAGCGAGGCCCCACGCCCTCGTGGCCCTTCACCCGGTACTTGTGCCAGTGGCACAGGAACATGGCGTAGATGTCGTAGACGAAGTAGGGCACCGCGAACTGGGTGTAGGCGCCCGCCAGCCAATGCCTGAGAGAAGGCAGAGCCCTTAGGGAAGCGCTTACCCTTCTGGGGGCCCCCAGGCTGGGGCCAAAATGAGGGGTTCAGTTTGTGGGAGGGAGCTGCCAGGGAGCAGGCTGCTGGGGTGTGGGAAGGGAGTGTGGGGTCCTGGGAGAGGGTGGGGAGCAGGCTCCAGTAGGAGGAGGGTGAAGGAGAGGGTGATGCTGCAGAGCCTGGGAGGGGGGACGGGGTGGGGTGCGGGGCCCAGGGAGAAGGAGGATGTCGGAGGGGGTGGGGTGCGGGACCCAGGGGGAAGGAGGGTGTCGGAGGGGGTGGGGGTGCGGGGCCCAGGAGGAAGGAGAGTGTCGGAGGGGGTGGGGGTGCGGGGCCCAGGGGGAAGGAGGGTGTCGGAGGGGGTGGGGTGCGGGGCCCAGGGGGAAGGAGGGTGTCGGAGGGGGTGGGGGTGCGGGACCCAGGGGGAAGGAGGGTGTCGGAGGGGGTGGGGGTGCGGGACCCAGGGGGAAGGAGGGTGTCGGAGGGGGTGGGGGTGCGGGGCCCAGGGGGAAGGAGGGTGTCGGAGGGGGTGGGGTGCGGGACCCAGGGGGAAGGAGGGTGTCGGAGGGGTGGGGGTGCGGGGCCCAGGGGGAAGGAGGGTGTCGGAGGGGGTGGGGGTGCGGGGCCCAGGGGGAAGGAGGGTGTCGGAGGGGGTGGGGGTGCGGGGCCCAGGGGGAAGGAGGGTGTCGGAGGGGGTGGGGGTGCGGGGCCCAGGGGGAAGGAGGGTGTCGGAGGGGGTGGGGTGCGGGGCCCAGGGGGAAGGAGGGTGTCGGAGGGGGTGGGGGTGCGGGGCCCAGGGGGAAGGAGGGTGTCGGAGGGGGTGGGGGTGCGGGGCCCAGGGGGAAGGAGGGTGTCAGAGGGGGTGGGGGTGCGGGGCCCAGGGGGAAGGAGGGTGTCGGAGGGGGTGGGGGTGAGGGTGCGGGCCCAGGGGGAAGGAGGGTGTCGGAGGAGGTGGGGGTGAGGGTGCAGGACCCAGGGGGAAGGAGGGTGTCGGAGGGGTGGGGGTGCGGGACCCAGGGGGAAGGAGGGTGTCGGAGGGGATGGGGGTGAGGGTGCGGGGCCCAGGGGGAAGGAGGGTGTCGGAGGGGGTGGAGGTGCGGGACCCAGGGGGAAGGAGGGTGTCGGAAGGGGTGGGGGTGCGGGCCCAGGGGAAGGAGGGTGTCAGAGGGGGTGGGGGTGCGGGACCCAGGGGGAAGGAGGGTGTCGGAAGGGGTGGAGGTGCGGGGCCCAGGGGGAAGGAGGGTGTCGGAGGGGGTGGGGGTGCGGGGCCCAGGGGGAAGGAGGGTGTCAGAGGGGGTGGGGGTGCGGGACCCAGGGGGAAGGAGGGTGTCGGAAGGGGTGGAGGTGCGGGCCCAGGGGGAAGGAGGGTGTCGGAGGGGGTGGAGGTGCGGGGCCCAGGGGGAAGGAGGGTGTCGGAGGGGGTGGGGGTGAGGGTGCGGGGCCCAGGGGGAAGGAGGGTGTCGGAGGGGGTGGAGGTGCGGGGCCCAGGGGGAAGGAGGGTGTCAGAAGGGGTGGGGGTGCGGGGCCCAGGGGGAAGAAGGGTGTCGGAGGGGGTGGGGGTGCGGGGCCCAGGGGGAAGGGGGGTGTCGGAGGGGGTGGGGGTGCAGGGCCAGGGGGAAGAAGGGTGTCGGAGGGGGTGGAGGTGCGGGGCCCAGGGGAAAGGAGGGTGTCGGAGGGGGTGGGGGTGCGGGGCCCAGGGGGAAGGAGGGTGTCAGAGGGGGTGGGGGTGCGGGACCCAGGGGGAAGGAGGGTGTCGGAGGGGGTGGGGGTGCGGGGCCCAGGGGGAAGGAGGGTGTCGGAGGGGGTGGGGGTGCGGGGCCCAGGGGAAGGAGGGTGTCGGAGGGGGTGGGGGTGCAGGGCCCAGGGGGAAGAAGGGTGTCGGAGGGGGTGGGGTGCGGGGCCCGGGGGAAGGAGGGTGTCAGAGGGGGTGGGGTGCGGGGCCCAGGGGGAAGGAGGGTGTCAGAGGGGGTGGGGTGCGGGGCCCAGGGGGAAGGAGGGTGTCGGAGGGGGTGGGGGTGCGGGGCCCAGGGGGAAGAAGGGTGTCGGAGGGGGTGGGGTGCGGGGCCCGGGGGAAGGAGGGTGTCGGAGGGGGTGGGGGTGCGGGGCCCAGGGGAAGGAGGGTGTCGGAGGGGGTGGGGTGCGGGGCCCGGGGGAAGGAGGGTGTTGGAGGGGGTGAGGTGCGGCCTCTGGGGAGGGGGTATGGGGGGAGGGAGGGGGCAGAAGAAGGGGCTGCAGGGTGTACGGCAGAGGGCCGGCAACTGGGTCAGTTACCTGGCCCAGCTCCTGGGGGGCAGAGCGCCCCGCACCGGGATTCCCGGGAGCCGTCGGGCTGGGGCCCGTGGCGAGCGCCCCAGCGAAAAGCAGGAAAGCAGCATGTAGAGCCGCTGCCCCTGCCAGGCACCCCCTGCACCCCGGGGCGTCAGGGCTGGGAGAGCCGGGGCTGCTGGGGTGCCAGGACTGAGGGCGCCGTAGGGACCCGGGCGGGGCCAGGCATCCCTGGACCTACTCCCCCATCCACAGTGGGGGGAGGGGGACCTTGCCAGGGCGACTCAGCCTGGGCCCCAGGGGGAGGGGCCTGTCGAGTGGGCGGAGTCAGGAGACAGCGGGTGGGATCGATGGAGTATTGACCGGCCACAGCTGCTGCAAGGTCACAGGGGACGCAG
Source organism: Pelodiscus sinensis (assembly GCF_049634645.1). Classification (NCBI taxonomy): domain Eukaryota; kingdom Metazoa; phylum Chordata; order Testudines; family Trionychidae; genus Pelodiscus; species Pelodiscus sinensis. The sequence goes on from NW_027465967.1 coordinate 5,078, forward strand.
CCTCCCCCGCGGGCCCCATTATAGCCAGGCACTGCTGGGACCGGCCTCGCCCTGCCCCCCGCCTGCCGGCCCCCCCGCCGGCCCCCCCAGCCCGGCCCGCCTGCCGGCCCCCCGCCGGCCCCCCGCCCGGCCCCCCCAGCCCGGCCCGCCTGCCGGCCCCCCGCCCGGCCCCCCCAGCCCGGCCCGCCTGCCGGCCCCCCGCCGGCCCCCCCAGCCCGGCCCCCCCCGCCCGGCCCGCCTGCCGGCCCCCCGCCGGCCCCCCCAGCCCGGCCCCCCCAGCCCGGCCCGCCTGCCGGCCCCCCGCCGGCCCCCCCAGCCCGGCCCCCCCCAGCCCGGCCCGCCTGCCGGCCCCCCGCCCGGCCCCCCCAGCCCGGCCCGCCTGCCGGCCCCCCGCCGGCCCCCCCAGCCCGGCCCCCCCAGCCCGGCCCGCCTGCCGGCCCCCCGCCGGCCCCCCGCCCGGCCCCCCCAGCCCGGCCCGCCTGCCGGCCCCCCGCCCGGCCCCCCCAGCCCGGCCCGCCTGCCGGCCCCCCACCCGGCCCCCCCAGCCCGGCCCCCCGCCCGGCCCGCCTGCCGGCCCCCCGCCGGCCCCCCCGCCCGGCCCCCCCAGCCCGGCCCGCCTGCCGGCCCCCCGCCCGGCCCCCCCCAGCCCGGCCCGCCTGCCGGCCCCCCGCCGGCCCCCCCAGCCCGGCCCGCCTGCCAGCCCCCCGCCGGCCCCCCCAGCCCGGCCCGCCTGCCAGCCCCCCGCCGGCCCCCCGCCCGGCCCCCCCAGCCCGGCCCGCCTGCCGGCCCCCCGCCCGGCCCCCCCAGCCCGGCCCGCCTGCCAGCCCCCCGCCGGCCCCCCCAGCCCGGCCCGCCTGCCAGCCCCCCGCCGGCCCCCCGCCCGGCCCCCCCAGCCCGGCCCGCCTGCCGGCCCCCCGCCCGGCCCCCCCAGCCCGGCCCGCCTGCCGGCCCCCCCAGCCCGGCCCGCCTGCCAGCCCCCCACCCGGCCCCCCCAGCCCGGCCCCCTGCCGGCCCCCCCAGCCTGGCTCCCCGCCCGGCCCCCTGCCCGGCCCCCCCAGCCCGGCCCCCAGCCCGGCTCTCCGCCCGGCCCGCCTGCCGGCCCCCCCAGCCCAGCCCCCAGCCCGGCCCCCCCCGCCCGGCCCGCCTGCCGGCCCCCAGCCCGGCCCCCCCAGCCCGGCCCCCCGCCCGACCCGCCTGCCGGCCCCCCCAGCCCGGCCCCCCGCCCGGCCCCCCCCGCCCGACCCGCCTGCTGGCCCCCACAGCCCGGCCCCCCGCCCGACCCCCGCCTGCCGGCCCCACACCCCAGCCACTCGCCCAGACGCTGCCCTGCAGCCCTGCCCCCTGCCCCACCTCCTGCCCTGCCATCACCCCACAGCCCAGCCCCCCGCCCTGCCACCGCCCCACAGCTCTGTCCCCTGTCCTGACACCACCCTCACTGCCGCCTGCAGCCCTGCCCCCCAGCCCTGCCAGTGCCCGCCACTCCCGCCCCCCAGCCCCTGCCAGCCCAGCCCTGAGCTTGGTTCCTCCTTCCTCACTTGGCCTCCAGCCCAGCCAGCGCACCTCTGGGCCAGTCTTGCTGCCAAATTGTGCTGACAGAGGCCTTGCCCACTGTGAGCTTATGAGGCCCCAAGCCAGAGCCGCAGCCTGGGATGCTGCAGGGGGAAGAAGGAATCTGGGTCTGTCACAAGTGAGGGGCACCAGCTCCACTGGCGGGGTCAGAGTCTGGGGCACTGGCAGATCTGGGGGGCAGGGCTGGGCTAGGACAGTGGGACAGGAGTGGGGAGCAGCGGCAGGGCTGGGGACAGGGCCGGGGCCGGGCCGGCAGGGCTGGGGGCAGGGCCGGGGCCGGGCCGGCAGGGCTGGGGGCAGGGCCGGGGCCGGGCCGGCAGGGCTGGGGACAGGGCCGGGGCCGGGCCGGCAGGGCTGGGGGCAGGGCCGGGGCCGGGCCGGCAGGGCTGGGGACAGGGCCGGGGCCGGGCCGGGCAGGGCTGGGGACAGGGCCGGGGCCGGGCCGGCAGGGCTGGGGACAGGGCCGGGGCCGGGCCGGCAGGGCTGGGGACAGGGCCGGGGCCGGGCCGGCAGGGCTGGGGACAGGGCCGGGGCCGGGCCGGCAGAGCTGCGGGGCGCTGGCAGGGCTGGGGACAGGGCCGGGGCCGGGCCGGCAGGGCTGGGGACAGGGCCGGGGCCGGGCCGGCAGGGCTGCGGGGCGCAGGCAGGGCTGGGGACAGGGCCGGGGCCGGGCCGGCAGGGCTGGGGGCAGGGCCGGGGCCGGGCCGGCAGGGCTGCGGGGCGCAGGCAGGGCTGGGGACAGGGCCGGGGCTGGGCCGGCAGGGCTGGGGGCAGGGCCGGGGCCGGGCCGGCAGGGCTGGGGACAGGGCCGGGGCTGGGCCGGCAGGGCTGCGGGGCGCTGGCAGGGCTGGGGACAGGGCCGGGGCTGGGCCGGCAGGGCTGCGGGGCGCTGGCAGGGCTGGGGACAGGGCCGGGGCTGGGCCGGCAGGGCTGCGGGGCGCTGGCAGGGCTGGGGACAGGGCCGGGGCTGGGCCGGCAGGGCTGGGGGCAGGGCCGGGGCCGGGCCGGCAGGGCTGGGGGCAGGGCCGGGGCCGGGCCGGCAGGGCTGGGGGCAGGGCCGGGGCTGGGCCGGCAGGGCTGGGGGCAGGGCCGGGGCTGGGCCGGCAGGGCTGCGGGGCGCTGGCAGGGCTGGGGACAGGGCCGGGGCTGGGCCGGCAGGGCTGCGGGGCGCTGGCAGGGCTGGGGGCAGGGCTGAGGCCGGGCCGGCAGGGCTGGGGACAGGGCCGGGGCCGGCCGGCAGGGCTGCGGGGCGCTGGCAGGGCTGGGGACAGGGCCGGGGCTGGGCCGGCAGGGCTGCGGGGCGCTGGCAGGGCTGGGGGCAGGGCCGGGGCCGGGCCGGCAGGGCTGGGGGCAGGGCCGGGGCCGGGCCGGCAGGGCTGCGGGGCGCAGGCAGGGCTGGGGACAGGGCCGGGGCTGGGCCGGCAGGGCTGGGGGCAGGGCCGGGGCCGGGCCGGCAGAGCTGGGGGCAGGGCCGGGGCTGGGCCGGCAGGGCTGCGGGGGCGCTGGCAGGGCTGGGGACAGGGCCGGGGCTGGGCCGGCAGGGCTGCGGGGCGCTGGCAGGGCTGGGGACAGGGCCGGGGCTGGGCCGGCAGGGCTGCGGGGCGCTGGCAGGGCTGGGGGCAGGGCCGGGGCCGGCCGGCAGGGCTGCGGGGCGCTGGCAGGGCTGGGGACAGGGCCGGGGCTGGGCCGGCAGGGCTGCGGGGCGCTGGCAGGGCTGGGGGCAGGGCCGGGGCCGGGCCGGCAGGGCTGGGGGCAGGGCCGGGGCCGGGCCGGCAGGGCTGGGGGCAGGGCCGTGGCCGGGCCGGCAGGGCTGGGGGCAGGGCCGGGGCCGGGCCGGCAGGGCTGCGGGGCGCTGGCAGGGCTGGGGGCAGGGCCGGGGCCGGGCCGGCAGGGCTGGGGGCAGGGCCGGGGCCGGGCCGGCAGGGCTGGGGGCAGGGCCGGGGCCGGGCCGGCAGGGCTGGGGGCAGGGCCGGGGCTGGGCCGGCAGGGCTGGGGGCAGGGCCGGGGCTGGGCCGGCAGGGCTGCGGGGCGCTGGCAGGGCTGGGGACAGGGCCGGGGGCTGGGCCGGCAGGGCTGCGGGGCGCTGGCAGGGCTGGGGGCAGGGCTGAGGCCGGGCCGGCAGGGCTGGGGACAGGGCCGGGGCCGGCCGGCAGGGCTGCGGGGCGCTGGCAGGGCTGGGGACAGGGCCGGGGCTGGGCCGGCAGGGCTGCGGGGCGCTGGCAGGGCTGGGGGCAGGGCCGGGGCCGGGCCGGCAGGGCTGGGGGCAGGGCCGGGGCCGGGCCGGCAGGGCTGCGGGGCGCAGGCAGGGCTGGGGACAGGGCCGGGGCTGGGCCGGCAGGGCTGGGGGCAGGGCCGGGGCCGGGCCGGCAGGCCTGGGGGCAGGGCCGGGGCTGGGCCGGCAGGGCTGCGGGGCGCTGGCAGGGCTGGGGACAGGGCCGGGGCTGGGCCGGCAGGGCTGCGGGGCGCTGGCAGGGCTGGGGACAGGGCCGGGGCTGGGCCGGCAGGGCTGCGGGGCGCTGGCAGGGCTGGGGACAGGGCCGGGGCTGGGCCGGCAGGGCTGCGGGGCGCTGGCAGGGCTGGGGGCAGGGCTGAGGCCGGGCCGGCAGGGCTGAGGACAGGGCCGGGGCCGGCCGGCAGGGCTGCGGGGCGCTGGCAGGGCTGGGGACAGGGACGGGGCCGGGCCGGCAGGGCTGGGGACAGGGCCGGGGCCGGGCCGGCAGGGCTGGGGGCAGGGCCAGGGCCGGGGCCGGGGCCGGGCCGGCAGGGCTGGGGGCAGGGCCGGGGCCGGGCCGGCAGGGCTGGGGGCAGGGCCGGGGCCGGGGCCGGGCCGGCAGGGCTGGGGGCAGGGCCGGGGCCGGGCCGGCAGGGCTGGGGGCAGGGCCGGGGGCCGGGCCGGCAGGGCTGGGGGCAGGGCCGGGGCTGGGCCGGCAGGGCTGGGGGCAGGGCCGGGGCTGGGCCGGCAGGGCTGCGGGGCGCTGGCAGGGCTGGGGACAGGGCCGGGGCTGGGCCGGCAGGGGCTGCGGGGCGCTGGCAGGGCTGGGGGCAGGGCTGAGGCCGGGCCGGCAGGGCTGGGGACAGGGCCGGGGGCCGGCCGGCAGGGGCTGCGGGGCGCTGGCAGGGCTGGGGACAGGGCCGGGGCTGGGCCGGCAGGGCTGCGGGGCGCTGGCAGGGCTGGGGGCAGGGCCGGGGCCGGGCCGGCAGGGCTGGGGGCAGGGCCGGGGCCGGGCCGGCAGGGCTGGGGGCAGGGCCGGGGCTGGGCCGGCAGGGCTGGGGGCAGGGCCGGGGCTGGGCCGGCAGGGCTGCGGGGCGCTGGCAGGGCTGGGGACAGGGCCGGGGCTGGGCTGGCAGGGCTGGGGGCAGGGCCGGGGCCGGCCGGCAGGGCTGCGGGGCGCTGGCAGGGCTGGGGACAGGGCCGGGGCCGGGCCGGCAGGGCTGGGGACAGGGCCGGGGCTGGGCCGGCAGGGCTGCGGGGCGCTGGCAGGGCTGGGGACAGGGCCGGGGCTGGGCCGGCAGGGCTGGGGGCAGGGCCGGGGCCGGGCCGGCAGGGCTGGGGGCAGGGCCGGGGCCGGGCCGGCAGGGCTGGGGGCAGGGCCGGGGCTGGGCCGGCAGGGCTGGGGGCAGGGCCGGGGCTGGGCCGGCAGGGCTGCGGGGCGCTGGCAGGGCTGGGGACAGGGCCGGGGCTGGGCCGGCAGGGCTGCGGGGCGCTGGCAGGGCTGGGGGCAGGGCTGAGGCCGGGCCGGCAGGGCTGGGGACAGGGCCGGGGCCGGCCGGCAGGGCTGCGGGGCGCTGGCAGGGCTGGGGACAGGGCCGGGGCTGGGCCGGCAGGGCTGCGGGGCGCTGGCAGGGCTGGGGGCAGGGCCGGGGCCGGGCCGGCAGGGCTGGGGGCAGGGCCGGGGCCGGGCCGGCAGGGCTGGGGGCAGGGCCGTGGCCGGGCCGGCAGGGCTGGGGGCAGGGCCGGGGCCGGGCCGGCAGGGCTGCGGGGCGCTGGCAGGGCTGGGGGCAGGGCCGGGGCCGGGCCGGCAGGGCTGGGGGCAGGGCCGGGGCCGGGCCGGCAGGGCTGGGGGCAGGGCCGGGGCCGGGCCGGCAGGGCTGGGGGCAGGGCCGGGGCCGGGCCGGCAGGGCTGGGGGCAGGGCCGGGGGCCGGGCCGGCAGGGCTGGGGGCAGGGCCGGGGCTGGGCCGGCAGGGCTGGGGGCAGGGCCGGGGCTGGGCCGGCAGGGCTGCGGGGCGCTGGCAGGGCTGGGGACAGGGCCGGGGCTGGGCCGGCAGGGCTGCGGGGCGCTGGCAGGGCTGGGGGCAGGGCTGAGGCCGGGCCGGCAGGGCTGGGGACAGGGCCGGGGCCGGCCGGCAGGGCTGCGGGGCGCTGGCAGGGCTGGGGACAGGGCCGGGGCTGGGCCGGCAGGGCTGCGGGGCGCTGGCAGGGCTGGGGGCAGGGCTGAGGCCGGGCCGGCAGGGCTGGGGACAGGGCCGGGGCCGGCCGGCAGGGCTGCGGGGCGCTGGCAGGGCTGGGGGCAGGGCCGGGGCCGGGCCGGCAGGGCTGGGGGCAGGGCCGGGGCCGGGCCGGCAGGGCTGCGGGGCGCAGGCAGGTGGGGACAGGGCCGGGGCTGGGCCGGCAGGGCTGGGGGCAGGGCCGGGGCCGGGCCGGCAGGGCTGCGGGGCGCTGGCAGGGCTGGGGGCAGGGCCGGGGCTGGGCCGGCAGGGCTGCGGGGCGCTGGCAGGGCTGGGGGCAGGGCCGGGGCCGGGCCGGCAGGGCTGGGGGCAGGGCCGGGGCCGGGCCGGCAGGGCTGCGGGGCGCAGGCAGGGCTGGGGACAGGGCCGGGGCTGGGCCGGCAGGGCTGGGGGCAGGGCCGGGGCCGGGCCGGCAGGGCTGGGGGCAGGGCCGGGGCTGGGCCGGCAGGGCTGCGGGGCGCTGGCAGGGCTGGGGACAGGGCCGGGGCTGGGCCGGCAGGGCTGCGGGGCGCTGGCAGGGCTGGGGACAGGGCCGGGGCTGGGCCGGCAGGGCTGCGGGGCGCTGGCAGGGCTGGGGACAGGGCCGGGGCTGGGCCGGCAGGGCTGCGGGGCGCTGGCAGGGCTGGGGGCAGGGCTGAGGCCGGGCCGGCAGGGCTGGGGACAGGGCCGGGGCCGGCCGGCAGGGCTGGGGGGCGCTGGCAGGGCTGGGGACAGGGCCGGGGCTGGGCCGGCAGGGCTGCGGGGCGCTGGCAGGGCTGGGGGCAGGGCCGGGGCCGGGCCGGCAGGGCTGGGGGCAGGGCCGGGGGCCGGGCCGGCAGGGCTGGGGGCAGGGCCGTGGCCGGGCCGGCAGGGCTGGGGGCAGGGCCGGGGCCGGGCCGGCAGGGCTGCGGGGCGCTGGCAGGGCTGGGGGGCAGGGCCGGGGCCGGGCCGGCAGGGCTGGGGGCAGGGCCGGGCCGGCAGGGCTGCGGGGCGCTGGCAGGGCTGGGGGCAGGGCCGGGGCCGGGCCGGCAGGGCTGGGGGCAGGGCCGGGGCCGGGCCGGCAGGGCTGGGGGCAGGGCCGGGGCCGGGCCGGCAGGGCTGGGGGCAGGGCCGGGGCTGGGCCGGCAGGGCTGGGGGCAGGGCCGGGGCTGGGCCGGCAGGGCTGCGGGGCGCTGGCAGGGCTGGGGACAGGGCCGGGGCCGGGCCGGCAGGGCTGGGGACAGGGCCGGGGCCGGGCCGGCAGGGCTGCGGGGCGCTGGCAGGGCTGGGGACAGGGCCGGGGCTGGGCTGGCAGGGCTGCGGGGCGCTGGCAGGGCTGGGGACAGGGCCGGGGCTGGGCCGGCAGGGCTGCGGGGCGCAGGCAGGGCTGGGGGCAGGGCCGGGGCCGGGCCGGCAGGGCTGGGGACAGGGCCGGGGCCGGCCGGCAGGGCTGCGGGGCGCTGGCAGGGCAGGGGGGAGCCCGGGGCTGGGCCAGCGAAGGGGTCGTTTGCCGTGGGGCTCTGCTCCCGCCCCACGGGAGGCCAGTGACTGGCTGGCCGAGGCTCAGGCTGTGCAGGCTCTAGGGCTGGCTGGCCAATAATTTTTGCTAAGTGCACTTCAAACAAATTTTAAGTAGCCCCGGGCCATGCTGGAGGGGGCGGGGCCTAAACAGGAAGAGGCGGGGCTATTCCACCCCCAGCCCATGATTGGTCTGGGGATGGGGGGAGCCCCTTTGCCCCCCTTCCCTCTGGAAGAGGCTTGGCAGGTGCCCTCACCCCAGGCCAATCAGGGCCTGGGGGGAGTGCAGGAAGCCTCCTCCTCTCCCCCGCCCTGATAGGCCTGGGAGTGGGGGGCACAGGTCCCTGCTTGGCAGGCTGCAGCCGGCCCTGTGCCCCCCTGCTCTAGGTGCAGTTGCCATGGAAACAAGCCCTCCTCCCGCAGTGACGGGCGGGGCAGCAGCAGCCAGCCTGGCCACCCCACCCCAGGGGGCGGAGGCCTGAGCGCTGCTGGGCTGGGAGCTAATCACCCGGCTGATCCGGGCCCAGGGGATTAGCACGTGGGCCCAGCTGGGCTGGGGGGAGAAGGGGGATCATTCCGGCTCAGCCAGGCCAGGGACAGAGGGGCAGCCAGGAGCGGGAGCCTGCCGAGGGCCGTGGGACCCAGGAGTCCTGCCCCACGCGGGACCCTGGGGGCGGCCCCGTCCACTGGGCTGAGCAACGCAGCCGCCGGCAGGGCCCAAGCCCAGCCCCTCAGCACCATGGACAAGCGACTCCAGCATGTGCGCCCCCCCCCCCCCAGGGCCTGCCCCTCCCCACAGGGCCCTGCAGGGAGCGCCCGGGAAACCCCCCCAGGGGGCCTGCCCCTCCCCACAGCACCCTGCTGGGAGCGCCCGGGAAACTCCCCCAGGGGCCTGCCCCTCCCCACAGCACCCGGGAAACCCCCCCAGGGGCCTGCCCCTCCCCACAGCACCCGGGAAACCCCCCCAGGGGCCTGCCCCTCCCCACAGCGCCCTGCTGGGAGCACCCGGGAAACCCCCCCAGGGGCCTGCCCCTCCCCACAGCGCCCTGCTGGGAGCACCCGGGAAACCCCCCCAGGGGCCTGCCCCTCCCCACAGCGCCCTGCTGGGAGCACCCGGGAAACCCCCCCAGGGGCCTGCCCCTCCCCACAGCACCCTGCTGGGATCACCGGGGACATCCCCCCAGGGGCCTGCCCCTCCCCACAGCGCCCTGCTGGGAGCACCCGGGAAACCCCCCAGGGGCCTGCCCTCCCCACAGCACCCTGCTGGGAGCACCCGGGAAACCCCCCAGGGGCCTGCCCCTCCCCACAGCGCCCTGCTGGGAGCACCCGGGAAACCCCCCCAGGGGCCTGCCCTCCCCACAGCACCCTGCTGGGAGCACCCGGGAAACCCCCCCAGGGGCCTGCCCCTCCCCACAGCGCCCTGCTGGGAGCACCCGGGAAACCCCCCCAGGGGCCTGCCCTCCCCACAGCACCCTGCTGGGAGCACCCGGGAAACCCCCCAGGGGCCTGCCCCTCCCCACAGCGCCCTGCTGGGAGCACCCGGGAAACCCCCCCAGGGGCCTGCCCCTCCCCACAGCACCCGGGAAACCCCCCCAGGGGCCTGCCCCTCCCCACAGCACCCGGGAAACCCCCCCAGGGGCCTGCCCCTCCCCACAGCGCCCTGCTGGGAGCACCCGGGAAACCCCCCCAGGGGCCTGCCCCTCCCCACAGCGCCCTGCTGGGAGCACCCGGGAAACCCCCCCAGGGGCCTGCCCCTCCCCACAGCGCCCTGCTGGGAGCACCCGGGAAACCCCCCCAGGGGCCTGCCCCTCCCCACAGCGCCCTGCTGGGAGCACCCGGGAAACCCCCCCAGGGGCCTGCCCCTCCCCACAGCACCCTGCTGGGATCACCGGGGACATCCCCCCAGGGGCCTGCCCCTCCCCACAGCACCCTGCTGGGATCACCGGGGACATCCCCCCAGGGGCCTGCCCCTCCCCACAGCGCCCTGCTGGGAGCACCCGGGAAACCCCCCAGGGGCCTGCCCTCCCCACAGCACCCTGCTGGGAGCACCCGGGAAACCCCCCAGGGGCCTGCCCCTCCCCACAGCGCCCTGCTGGGAGCACCCGGGAAACCCCCCCAGGGGCCTGCCCTCCCCACAGCACCCTGCTGGGAGCACCCGGGAAACCCCCCAGGGGCCTGCCCCTCCCCACAGCGCCCTGCTGGGAGCACCCGGGAAACCCCCCCAGGGGCCTGCCCCTCCCCACAGCGCCCTGCTGGGAGCACCCGGGAAACCCCCCCAGGGGCCTGCCCTCCCCACAGCACCCTGCTGGGAGCACCCGGGAAACCCCCCCAGGGGCCTGCCCCTCCCCACAGCGCCCTGCTGGGAGCACCCGGGAAACCCCCCCAGGGGCCTGCCCCTCCCCACAGCACCCTGCTGGGAGCACCCGGGAAACCCCCCAGGGGCCTGCCCTCCCCACAGCACCCTGCTGGGAGCACCCGGGAAACCCCCCAGGGGCCTGCCCCTCCCCACAGCGCCCTGCTGGGAGCACCCGGGAAACCCCCCCAGGGGCCTGCCCTCCCCACAGCACCCTGCTGGGAGCACCCGGGAAACCCCCCAGGGGCCTGCCCCTCCCCACAGCGCCCTGCTGGGAGCACCCGGGAAACCCCCCCAGGGGCCTGCCCCTCCCCACAGCGCCCTGCTGGGAGCACCCGGGAAACCCCCCCAGGGGCCTGCCCTCCCCACAGCACCCTGCTGGGAGCACCCGGGAAACCCCCCCAGGGGCCTGCCCCTCCCCACAGCGCCCTGCTGGGAGCACCCGGGAAACCCCCCCAGGGGCCTGCCCCTCCCCACAGCACCCTGCTGGGAGCACCCGGGAAACCCCCCCAGGGGCCTGCCCCTCCCCACAGCGCCCTGCTGGGAGCACCCGGGAAACCCCCCAGGGGCCTGCCCCTCCCCACAGCACCCTGCTGGGAGCACCCGGGAAACCCCCCCAGGGGCCTGCCCCTCCCCACAGCGCCCTGCTGGGATCACCGGGGACATCCCCCCAGGGGCCTGCCCCTCCCCACAGCGCCCTGCTGGGAGCACCCGGGAAACCCCCCCAGGGGCCTGCCCCTCCCCACAGCGCCCTGCTGGGAGCACCCGGGAAACCCCCCAGGGGCCTGCCCTCCCCACAGCACCCTGCTGGGAGCACCCGGGAAACCCCCCAGGGGCCTGCCCCTCCCCACAGCACCCTGCTGGGATCACCGGGGACATCCCCCCACAAGGTGCCTGCCCTCCCCACAGCGCCCTGCTGGGAGCACCCGGGACATCCCCGGGCCAGGGGCCTGCCCTCCCCACAGCGCCCTGCTGTGAGTGCCCGGGACACCCCCCCTCAGGGGCCTGCCCTCCCTACAGCGCCCTGCTGGGAGCACCCAGGACATCCCCCCCAAGGGGCCTGCCCTCCCCACAGCGCCCTGCTGGGAGCACCTCTGTGGCCCAGTCTCTGTGTCCCCCTCTGCGGGTGCTGGGCACAGCTGCAGGGGGCCCTCCCTGTGGGGCAGCGGGGGAAGCGGGCCGCCGGGGGGAAGCGCACTCACTGGTCATCGATAACGTGTTTGCAGGAGCTGAAAACGATGTACCCAGCGGTGGAGGCCATGACTGCTTGGACAGAGGAGACCAGCCTGCCGAAGAGGGAAACGAGTCAAGGGGCAACCTCGTCTCCCTGCCCCCGTCCTGCCGGCGCCCCCCATCTAGCCCCAGAGCTCCTTCCAGCCCAGCGCTGCCCCAAGCTCTGCCGGTGCCCCCCACTCCCGCCCCGCAGCCCCCGCCGGCCCAGCCCTGCCGGTGACCCCCACTCCCGCCCCGCAGCCCCCGCCGGCCCAGCCCTGCCGGTGCCCCCCCACTCCCGCCCCGCAGCCCCTGCCAGCCCAGCCCTGCCGGTGCCCCCCCACTCCTGCCCCACAGCCCCTACCAGCCCAGCCCTGCCGGTGCCCCCCACTCCCGCCCCACAGCCCCTGCCAGCCCAGCCCTGCCGGTGCCCCCCACTCCCGCCCCACAGCCCCTGCCAGCCCAGCCCTGCCGGTGCCCCCCTACTCCTGCCCCGCAGCCCCTGCCGGCCCAGCCCTGCCGGTGCCCCCTACTCCTGCCCCACAGCCCCTGCCAGCCCAGCCCTGCTGGTGCCCCCCACTCCCGCCCCACAGCCCCTGCCAGCCCAGCCCTGCCAGTGCCCCCCACTCCCGCCCCGCAGCCCCTGCCAGCCCAGCCCTGCCGGTGCCCCCCACTCCCGCCCCGCAGCCCCTGCCAGCCCAGCCCTGCCGGTGCCCCCCACTCCCGCCCCGCAGCCCCTGCCAGCCCAGCCCTGCCGGTGCCCCCCACTCCTGCCCCACAGCCCCTGCCAGCCCAGCCCTGCCGGTGCCCCCCACTCCCGCCCCACAGCCCCTGCCAGCCCAGCCCTGCCGGTGCCCCCTACTCCTGCCCCGCAGCCCCTGCCGGCCCAGCCCTGCCGGTGCCCCCTACTCCTGCCCCACAGCCCCTGCCAGCCCAGCCCTGCTGGTGCCCCCCACTCCCGCCCCACAGCCCCTGCCAGCCCAGCCCTGCCAGTGCCCCCCACTCCCGCCCCACAGCCCCTGCCGGCCCAGCTATGCTCCCCCAGCCATGCCTGTACCCCCCCACTGCCGCCCTGCAGCCTCTGCCAGCCCAGCTCCGGCCTGCCCCCAGCCCTGCCAGTGCCCCTCATTCCCACCCCACAGCCCCTGCCAGCCCAGCCCTGCTGGTGCCCCCCACTCCCGCCCCACAGCCTCTGCCGGCCCAGCCCTGCTGGTGACCCCCACTCTTCCTCATAGCCCCCGCCCACTCAGATCAAGGCTTTTTCCCTTGCTCCCAGTCCTGCCAGAGCCCGTCAGTCCTGTGTGGCCATAACTACTGCTTGCGGAGCAGGGTGCAGAGGGGCCCGGCGAGAGTGGTGGGGGAAGCAAATGGCTCTGGGGTCCCCGAGGGCGCCTGAACTGGTTGGGGCTCGGAGGCCCAGCTGCCATCACCTTGGAAATCCCCTCTAATGTGACAGGGAGAGCAGAGGGGGCAGGTTCCCAGTGGCAGGACGAAGCAAAGGAGGATGCAGCGGGAGGAGCGAAGGGGCTAGGGTGGGACAAAGGTAGGGAGACAGTGGCAGGATGGGGGGCTGGGGGCAGCGACAGGAGGGAGGGAGGGATAGAGGCATTGGCGGGACGAAGGAAACAAGGCCTCAGTGGGAAGGAGGCCACAGCAGGATGAGGGAAGAAAGCCGCGATGGGGCTGGGGGAAAGAGGCCTCGGCCTCCTACAATCAACCCAGCACTGCCTAGCTCCCCTCGTCCCACCACTGCCTCTATCCCTCCTACCACTGCTACCTCCTATGCCCATCCCACTCCTGCCACCATCCCTCCGTCCCGCCACAGCCTCCTACAATCAACCTAGCACTGCCTAGCTCCCCTCGTCCCACCACTGCCTCTATCCCTCCTACCACTGCTACCTCCTATGCCCATCCCACTCCTGCCACCATCCCGCCACAGCCTCCTACAATCAACCCAGCACTGCCTAGCTCCCCTCGTCCCACCACTGCCTCTATCCACTGCTACCCTCCTATGCCCATCCCACTCCTGCCACCATCCCGCCACAGCCTCCTACAATCAACCCAGCACTGCCTAGCTCCCCTCGTCCCACCACTGCCTCTATCCCTCCTACCACTGCTACCTCCTATGCCCATCCCACTCCTGCCACCATCCCGCCACAGCCTCCTACAATCAACCCAGCACTGCCTAGCTCCCCTCGTCCCACCACTGCCTCTATCCCTCCTACCACTGCTACCTCCTATGCCCATCCCACTCCTGCCACCATCCCGCCACAGCCTCCTACAATCAACCCAGCACTGCCTAGCTCCCCTCGTCCCACCACTGCCTCTATCCCTCCTACCACTGCTACCTCCTATGCCCATCCCACTCCTGCCACCATCCCGCCACAGCCTCCTACAATCAACCCAGCACTGCCTAGCTCCCCTCGTCCCACCACTGCCTCTATCCCTCCTACCACTGCTACCTCCTATGCCCATCCCACTCCTGCCACCATCCCGCCACAGCCTCCTACAATCAACCCAGCACTGCCTAGCTCCCCTCGTCCCACCACTGCCTCTATCCCTCCTACCACTGCTACCTCCTATGCCCATCCCACTCCTGCCACCATCCCGCCACAGCCTCCTACAATCAACCCAGCACTGCCTAGCTCCCCTCGTCCCACCACTGCCTCTATCCCTCCTACCACTGCTACCTCCTATGCCCATCCCACTCCTGCCACCATCCCGCCACAGCCTCCTACAATCAACCCAGCACTGCCTAGCTCCCCTCGTCCCACCACTGCCTCTATCCCTCCTACCACTGCTACCTCCTATGCCCATCCCACTCCTGCCACCATCCCGCCACAGCCTCCTACAATCAACCCAGCACTGCCTAGCTCCCCTCGTCCCACCACTGCCTCTATCCCTCCTACCACTGCTACCTCCTATGCCCATCCCACTCCTGCCACCATCCCTCCGTCCCGCCACAGCCTCCTACAATCAACCTAGCACTGCCTAGCTCCCCTTGTCCCACCACTGCCTCTATCCCTCCTACCACTGCTACCTCCTATGCCCATCCCACTCCTGCCACCATCCCGCCACAGCCTCCTACAATCAACCCAGCACTGCCTAGCTCCCTCGTCCCACCACTGCCTCTGTCCCCTCCTACCACTGCTACCAACCTTTGCCCATCCCACCGCGGCCTCCTTCCCCCGTCCTACCGCGGCCTCTTTCTCTCCGTCCCGCCGCGGCCTCCTTCCCCCCGTCCCGCTGCGGCCTCCTTCCCATCCCGCCGCTGCCTCTTCCAATCATTCCACCACTGCCTCGATCCCTCCTACCACTACCTCCTATGCCCATCCCACTCCTGCCACCATCCCTCCGTCCCGCCACAGCCTCCTACAATCAACCTAGCACTGCCTAGCTCCCCTCGTCCCACCACTGCCTCTATCCCTCCTACCACTGCTACCTCCTATGCCCATCCCACTCCTGCCACCATCCCGCCACAGCCTCCTACAATCAACCCAGCACTGCCTAGCTCCCCTCGTCCCACCACTGCCTCTATCCCTCCTACCACTGCTACCTCCTATGCCCATCCCACTCCTGCCACCATCCCTCCGTCCCGCCACAGCCTCCTACAATCAACCCAGCACTGCCTAGCTCCCCTCGTCCCACCACTGCCTTTGTCCCTCCTACCACTGCTACCTCCTATGCCCATCCCACTCCTGCCACCAACCCTCCGTCCCGCCACAGCCTCCTACAATCAACCTAGCACTGCCTAGCTCCCCTCGTCCCACCACTGCCTCTATCCCTCCTACCACTGCTAGCTCCTATGCCCATCCCACTCCTGCCACCATCCCTCCGTCCCACCACAGCCTCCTACAATCAACCTAGCACTGCCTAGCTCCCTCGTCCCACCACTGCCTTTGTCCCTCCTACCACTGCTACCTCCTATGCCCATCCCACTCCTGCCACCATCCCTCCGTCCCACCACAGCCTCCTACAATCAACCCAGCACTGCCTAGCTCCCCTCGTCCCACCACTGCCTTTGTCCCTCCTACCACTGCTACCTCCTATGCCCATCCCACTCCTGCCACCATCCCTCCGTCCCGCCACAGCCTCCTACAATCAACCCAGCACTGCCTAGCTCCCCTCGTCCCACCACTGCCTCTGTCCCTCCTACCACTGCTACCTCCTATGCCCATCCCACTCCTGCCACCATCCCTCCGTCCCGCCACAGCCTCCTACAATCAACCCAGCACTGCCTAGCTCCCCTCGTCCCACCACTGCCTCTATCCCTCCTACCACTGCTACCTCCTATGCCCATCCCACTCCTGCCACCATCCCGCCACAGCCTCCTACAATCAACCCAGCACTGCCTAGCTCCCCTCGTCCCACCACTGCCTCTATCCCTCCTACCACTGCTACCTCCTATGCCCATCCCACTCCTGCCACCATCCCTCCATCCCGCACCAGCCTCCTACAATCAACCCAGCACTGCCTACCTCCCCTTGTCCCACCACTGCCTCTGTCCCTCTTACCACTGCTACCTCTTATGCCCATCCCACTCCTGCCACCATCCCTCCATCCCACCACAGCCTCCTACAATCAACCTATCACTGCCTAGCTCCCCTCGTCCCACCACTGCCTTTGTCCCTCCTACCACTGCTACCTCCTATGCCCATCCCACTCCTGCCACCATCCCTTCGTCCCGCCATAGCCTCCTACAATCAACCTAGCACTGCCTAGCTCCCCTCGTCCCACCACTGCCTCTATCCCTCCTACCACTGCTACCTCCTATGCCCATCCCACTCCTGCCACCATCCCTCCATCCCGCCACAGCCTCCTACAACCAACCCAGCACTACCTAGCTCCCCTCGTCCCACCACTGCCTCTGTCCCTCCTACCACTGCTACCACCTTTGCCCATCCCACCGCGGCCACCATCCCTCCGTCCCACCACAGCCTCCTACAACCCACCCAGCACTACCTAGCTCCCCTCGTCCCACCACTGCCTCTATCCCTCCTACCACTGCTACCTCCTATGCCCATCCCACTCCTGCCACCATCCCTTCATCCCGCCACAGCCTCCTACAATCAACCTAGCACTGCCTAGCTCCCCTCGTCCCACCACTGCCTCTATCCCTCCTACCACTGCTACCTCCTATGCCCATCCCACTCCTGCCACCATCCCTCCATCCCGCCACAGCCTCCTATAATCAAACCAGCACTGCCTAGCTCCCCTCGTCCCACCACTGCCTCTATCCCTCCTACCACTGCTACCTCCTATGCCCATCCCACTCCTGCCACCATCCCTCCATCCCGCCACAGCCTCCTACAATCAACCCACCACTGCCTCTGTCCCTCCTACCACTGCTACCGCCTTTGCCCATCCCACCGCGGCCTCCTTCCCCCGTCCTACCATGGCCTCTTTCTCCCCGTCCCGCCGCGGCCTCCTTCCCCCCGTCCCGCTGCGGCCTCCTTCCCATCCCGCCGCTGCCTCCTTCCCATCCCGCCACTGCCTCTTCCAATCATTCCACCACTGCCTCAATCCCTCCTACCACTGCTACCTCCTATGCCCATCCCACTCCTGCCACCATCCCTCCGTCCCGCCACAGCCTCCTACAATCAACCTAGCACTGCCTACCTCCCCTCGTCCCACCACTGCCTCTGTCCCTCCTACCACTGCTACCTCCTATGCCCATCTCACTCCTGCCACCATCCCTCCGTCCCGCCACAGCCTCGTACAATCAACCCAACACTGCCTAGCTCCCCTCGTCCCACCACTGCCTCTATCCCTCCTACCACTGCTACCTCCTATGCCCATCCCACTCCTGCCACCATCCCTCCGTCCCGCCACAGCCTCCTACAATCAACCTAGCGCTGCCTAGCTCCCCTCGTCCCACCACTGCCTCTATCCCTCCTACCACTGCTACCTCCTATGCCCGTCCCACTCCTGCCACCATCCCTCCGTCCCGCCACAGCCTCCTACAATCAACCCACTACTGCCTCTGTCCCTCCTACCACTGCTACCACCTTTGCCCATCCCACCGCGGCCTCCTTCCCCCGTCCTACCGCGGCCTCTTTCTCTCCGTCCCGCCGCGGCCTCCTTCCCCCCGTCCCGCTGCGGCCTCCTTCCCATCCCGCCGCTGCCTCTTCCAATCATTCCACCACTGCCTCGATCCCTCCTACCACTACCTCCTATGCCCATCCCACTCCTGCCACCATCCCTCCGTCCCGCCACAGCCTCCTACAATCAACCCAGAACTGCCTACCTCCCCTCGTCCCACCACTGCCTCTGTCCCTCCTACCACTGCTACCTCCTATGCCCATCCCACTCCTACCGCGGCCTCTTTCTCCCCGTTCCGCCGCAGCCTCCTTCCCCCCGTCCCGCCGCGGCCTCCTTCCCATCCCGCCGCTGCCTCTTCCAATCATTCCACCACTGCCTCGATCTCTCCTACCACTACCTCCTATGCCCATCCCACTCCTGCCACCATCCCTCCGTCCCGCTGCAGCCTTCTACAATCAACCCAGCAATGCCTACCTCCCCTCGTTCTACCACTGCCTCTGTTCCTCATACCACTCCCTCCTATGCCCACCCCACTGCTGCCACCATCCCCCCCGTCCCGCCGCTGCCTCCATCCCCCTGTCCTGCCGCTGCCTCCTTCCCCCCCGTTCCGACGCTGCCTCCATCCCCCTGTCCTGCCGCTGCCTCCTTCCCCCCCGTCCCGACGCTGCCTCCATCCCCCCCGTCCCGCCGCTGCCTCCATCCCCCCCGTCCCGCCGCTGTCTCCATCCTCCTGTCCTGCCGCTGCCTCCTTCCCCCCCGTCCCGCCTCTGCCTCCATCCCTGTCCCGCCACTACCTTCTTCTTTGTCCCACCACTGTCTTCTTCCCTCATCCCGCTACCTCCTTTCCTTCCCTCGTCCCACCAGTGCCTCCTTCCCTCCATTCCGCTGCTGCCTCCTATGCTCACCCCACCACTGCCTCCCCTCCAGCACACTGCTGCCTCTCTCCTGCCGCTGCCTCTCTCCCTCTGTCCCACCACTGCCTCCTTCCCACCGCTGCCTTCTTCCCTCCATCCCTCCACTGTTTCCTTCCTACCTTCCCTCCATCCCTCCACCCTTCCGCTGCTTCCTTCCATCCATCCCTCCGCTGCTTCCTTCTCTCCATCCCTCCGTTGCCCTCTTCCCTCTTCCATGCTCATCCCTGGTCGAGTCCCTGACTCCCTCCCTCCCTCCCGAGGTACCTGGCTGAGATGATGACAGCATCAGCCTCATCCCAGCGCAGCCAGGGCAGTCGCTTGAGACTGTTCTTGGTCAGCAGGAAGAGCCCTGGGAAGACGATGCCCCCAGCCACCAAGGCGTGAAACATCTCTGGTGAGGTGTGCAAGGGGAGGACCCACGTAGAGTAGAGGGGCTGGATAAGGGTGGTCAGTTGGGCTGGGGGGATCCGACCTCACTGCAGCCCAGTGGGGGACAGGCCTGGTGGGTGAACATGGTAGTGGGAGTGATGGGGGTACCCAGTGGCTGCTTGGATCCAGGCAGCCGCTCTGAGGCCGGCTGTGACAGAGAGAAAGGGGAGAGAGAGGAGGGGGGAGCAGCTGTCAGGCACTGGGTGGAGGCATTTAAAGAGACAGCAGCGGATTGTCCTGTGTAGGAGGTGGGATGGGAAGCAGTGGGAAGGAAGTCACAACAATCATTTGGAGGGGCTCTGGGACTGGAAAAGGGGTGCAAAGGACAGGAGGGGCAGGAAAATTGAGACTGGAAAGAAAGCTGGGCATGCAGCCAGCAGAGAGGCAAGTGAAAGGGGCACCAGCAGAGATGTGGGGTGGGGGAACCCATGGCTGGGATAGCAGGGGGTTGAGGGTCAGGCCTGGAGGGCATGGGCAGAGATTTGGGGTGGGGGAGCCCAAGAGTGGGATAGCAGGAGGCTGGGGGCACAGGTAGAGGTGTGAGAGCCCATGGCTGGGATAGCAGGGGGTTGACGGTCAGGCTTGGGGGGCATAGGCAGAGTTGTGGGTGGGGTGGGGTGGGAGAGCCCATAGCTGGGATAGCAGGGGGTTGACGGCCAGGCTTGGGGGGCATAGGCAGAGTTGTGGGTGGGGGAGCCCATGGCTGGGCTGGCAGGGGGCTGGGAGTCAGGCCTGCGGGGCAGGGGCAGGGTTGTGGGTGGGGGAGCCCATGGCTGGGCTGGCAGGGGGCTGGGAGTCAGGCCTGCGGGGCATGGGCAGGGTTGTGGGTGGAGGAGCCCATGGCTGGGCTGGCAGGGGGCTGGGAGTCAGGCCTGCGGGGCATGGGCAGGGTTGTGGGTGGAGGAGCCCATGGCTGGGCTGGCAGGGGGCTGGGAGTCAGGCCTGTGGGGCATGGGCAGGGTTGTGGGTGGGGGAGCCCCTGGCTGGGGGCTGGGAGTCAGGCCCGTGGGGTTGTGGGTGGCTGGCTGGGGGCACAGGCAGAGCTGAGCCCCACCCTAGGCAGGCAGGCGGGGGTCACGGGAGGGCGGGCGGGACACCTGATCACTGGAGGGCGCTTGGGTCTAATCCCATAATCCCTGGCACAGGCAGGTGGGGATGAAGGTCAAGGCCCATTCTGGAGGCTGGGCATTTAACCCCTTCCTGTCCGTGCTGAGCCCCGCCCGCCCGCGCGCTAAGCTCCCTGCTGCGCCCGTGACCCTGGAGTCTCCTCTGGGCAGGTGAGAGGGGAGACTCCTGGGCCACTAGCACCATCTGGCGGCGCAAGGAGACTCCCCTCCCCCCCGCAAGCCCGGCCTGAGCCCAGCGCTGGGAGAGGACCCGGCTCCTGCCCCCCTCCCCCCCGCAAGCCCGGCCTGAGCCCAGCGCTGGGAGAGGACCCGGCTCCTGCCCCCCTCTCCCCCCAGGCCCGGCCTGAGCCCAGCGCTGGGAGAGGACCCGGCTCCTGCCCCCCTCCCCCCCAGGCCTGGCCTGAGCCCAGCGCTGGGAGAGGACCCGGCTCCTGCCCCCCTCCCCCCCAGGCCCGGCCTGAGCCCAGCGCTGGGAGAGGACCCGGCTCCTGCCCCCCTCCCCCCCGCAAGCCTGGCCTGAGCCCAGCGCTGGGAGAGGACCCGGCTCCTGCCCCCCTCTCCCCCCAGGCCCGGCCTGAGCCCAGCGCTGGGAGAGGACCCGGCTCCTGCCCCCCTACCCCCCCCCAGGCCCGGCCTGAGCCCAGCGCTGGGAGAGGACCCGGCTCCTGCCCCCCTCCCCCCCCCAGGCCCGGCCTGAGCCCAGCGCTGGGAGAGGACCCGGCTCCTGCCCCCCTCCCCCCCCCAGGCCCGGCCTGAGCCCAGCGCTGGGAGAGGACCCGGCTCCTGCCCCCCTCCCCCCCCCCAGGCCCGGCCTGAGCCCAGCGCTGGGAGAGGACCCGGCTCCTGCCCCCCTCCCCCCCCGCAAGCCCGGCCTGAGCCCAGCGCTGGGAGAGGACCCGGCTCCTGCCCCCCTCCCCCCCCCAGGCCCGGCCTGAGCCCAGCGCTGGGAGAGGACCCGGCTCCTGCCCCCCTCCCCCCCCCCAGGCCCGGCCTGAGCCCAGCGCTGGGAGAGGACCCGGCTCCTGCCCCCCTCCCCCCCGCAAGCCCGGCCTGAGCCCAGCGCTGGGAGAGGACCCGGCTCCTGCCCCCCTCCCCCCCCCAGGCCCGGCCTGAGCCCAGCGCTGGGAGAGGACCCGGCTCCTGCCCCCCTCCCCCCCGCAAGCCCGGCCTGAGCCCAGCGCTGGGAGAGGACCCGGCTCCTGCCCCCCTCCCCCCCCCAGGCCCGGCCTGAGCCCAGCGCTGGGAGAGGACCCGGCTCCTGCCCCCCTCCCCCCCGCAAGCCCGGCCTGAGCCCAGCGCTGGGAGAGGACCCGGCTCCTGCCCCCCTCCCCCCCGCAAGCCCGGCCTGAGCCCAGCGCTGGGAGAGGACCCGGCTCCTGCCCCCCTCCCCCCCGCAAGCCCGGCCTGAGCCCAGCGCTGGGAGAGGACCCGGCTCCTGCCCCCCTCCCCCCCGCAAGCCCGGCCTGAGCCCAGCGCTGGGAGAGGACCCGGCTCCTGCCCCCCTCCCCCCCGCAAGCCCGGCCTGAGCCCAGCGCTGGGAGAGGACCCGGCTCCTGCCCCCCTCCCCCCCCCAGGCCCGGCCTGAGCCCAGCGCTGGGAGAGGACCCGGCTCCTGCCCCCCTCTCCCCCGCAAGCCCGGCCTGAGCCCAGCGCTGGGAGAGGACCCGGCTCCTGCCCCCCTCCCCCCCCAGGCCCGGCCTGAGCCCAGCGCTGGGAGAGGACCCGGCTCCTGCCCCCCTCCCCCCCGCAAGCCCGGCCTGAGCCCAGCGCTGGGAGAGGACCCGGCTCCTGCCCCCCTCTCCCCCGCAAGCCCGGCCTGAGCCCAGCGCTGGGAGAGGACCCGGCTCCTGCCCCCCTCCCCCCCCAGGCCCGGCCTGAGCCCAGCGCTGGGAGAGGACCCGGCTCCTGCCCCCCTCTCCCCCCAGGCCCGGCCTGAGCCCAGCGCTGGGAGAGGACCCGGCTCCTGCCCCCCTCTCCCCCCAGGCCCGGCCTGAGCCCAGCGCTGGGAGAGGACCCGGCTCCTGCCCCCCTCCCCCCCCAGGCCCGGCCTGAGCCCAGCGCTGGGAGAGGACCCGGCTCCTGCCCCCCTCCCCCCCCCCAGGCCCGGCCTGAGCCCAGCGCTGGGAGAGGACCCGGCTCCTGCCCCCCTCCCCCCCCCAGGCCCGGCCTGAGCCCAGCGCTGGGAGAGGACCCGGCTCCTGCCCCCCTCCCCCCCCCAGGCCCGGCCTGAGCCCAGCGCTGGGAGAGGACCCGGCTCCTGCCCCCCTCCCCCCCCCAGGCCCGGCCTGAGCCCAGCGCTGGGAGAGGACCCGGCTCCTGCCCCCCTCTCCCCCCAGGCCCGGCCTGAGCCCAGCGCTGGGAGAGGACCCGGCTCCTGCCCCCCTCCCCCCCCCAAGCCCGGCCTGAGCCCAGCGCTGGGAGAGGACCCGGCTCCTGCCCCCCTCCCCCCCCCAGGCCCGGCCTGAGCCCAGCGCTGGGAGAGGACCTGGCTCCTGCCCCCCTCTCCCCCCAGGCCCGGCCTGAGCCCAGCGCTGGGAGAGGACCCGGCTCCTGCCCCCCTCCCCCCCAGGCCCGGCCTGAGCCCAGCGCTGGGAGAGGACCCGGCTCCTGCCCCCCTCTCCCCCCAGGCCCGGCCTGAGCCCAGCGCTGGGAGAGGACCCGGCTCCTGCCCCCCTCCCCCCCCCAGGCCCGGCCTGAGCCCAGCGCTGGGAGAGGACCCGGCTCCTGCCCCCCTCCCCCCCCCAGGCCCGGCCTGAGCCCAGCGCTGGGAGAGGACCCGGCTCCTGCCCCCCTCCCCCCCAGGCCCGGCCTGAGCCCAGCGCTGGGAGAGGACCCGGCTCCTGCCCCCCTCCCCCCCGCAAGCCCGGCCTGAGCCCAGCGCTGGGAGAGGACCCGGCTCCTGCCCCCCTCCCCCCCCCAGGCCCGGCCTGAGCCCAGCGCTGGGAGAGGACCCGGCTCCTGCCCCCCTCCCCCCCCAGGCCCGGCCTGAGCCCAGCGCTGGGAGAGGACCCGGCTCCTGCCCCCCTCCCCCCCCCAGGCCCGGCCTGAGCCCAGCGCTGGGAGAGGACCCGGCTCCTGCCCCCCTCCCCCCCCAGGCCCAGCCTGAGCCCAGCGCTGGGAGAGGACCCGGCTCCTGCCCCCCTCCCCCCCCAGGCCCGGCCTGAGCCCAGCGCTGGGAGAGGACCCGGCTCCTGCCCCCCTCCCCCCCCAGGCCCGGCCTGAGCCCAGCGCTGGGAGAGGACCCGGCTCCTGCCCCCCTCCCCCCCCAGGCCCGGCCTGAGCCCAGCGCTGGGAGAGGACCCGGCTCCTGCCCCCCTCCCCCCCCAGGCCCGGCCTGAGCCCAGCGCTGGGAGAGGACCCGGCTCCTGCCCCCCTCTCCCCCCAGGCCCGGCCTGAGCCCAGCGCTGGGAGAGGACCCGGCTCCTGCCCCCCTCTCCCCCCAGGCCCGGCCTGAGCCCAGCGCTGGGAGAGGACCCGGCTCCTGCCCCCCTCTCCCCCAGGCGGCTGCATTACTTGGCAGCGACGTAGACGGCCTGCAGCTGGTCCATGCCCAGGGCCCGCGGGCGCTGCAGGGCCCAACGCAGGGTCAGGAAGAAGATGGGGAAGAAGCAGCAGCTGAAAAGGAAGATCACGGCCATCTGTGAGGGGAAGGAGAGCAGTGAGAAAGGGGGCAGGGGCCCCGCAGCACCTCCCCAGGGAGTCTCCCTCCCAGCCCCACGCCCCCCTCAATGTGTCACAGCTCCCCCAAAACACCGGCACCTCTGCCACATGCCTCACAGCACCCCTCCCCCGGCCCTGCACCCCAAACCCGGCCCCCCACCGCACCCCTCCCCCGGCCCTGCACCCCAAACCCGGCCCCCCACCGCACCCCTCCTCCGGCCCTGCACCCCAAACCTGGCCCCCCACCGCGCCCCTCCCCCGGCCCTGCACCCCAAACCCGGCCCCCCACCGCGCCCCTGCCCCGGCCCTGCACCCCAAACCCGGCCCCCCACCGCGCCCCTCCCCTGGCCCTGCACCCCAAACCCGGCCCCCCACCGCACCCCTCCCCCGGCCCTGCACCCCAAACCCGCCCCCCACCGCACCCCTCCCCCGGCCCTGCACCCCAAACCCAGCCCCCCTCCGCGCCCCTCCCCTGGCCCTGCACCCCAAACCCAGCCCCCCTCCGCACCCCTCCCCTGGCCCTGCACCCTAAACCCAGCCCCCCTCCGCACCTCTCCCCTGGCCCTGCACCCTAAACCCAGCCCCCCTCCGCACCCCTCCCCTGGCCCTGCACCCCAAACCCAGCCCCCCTCCGCACCCCTCCCCTGGCCCTGCACCCCAAACCCAGCCCCCCTCCGCACCCCTCCCCTGGCCCTGCACCCTAAACCCAGCCCCCCTCCGCACCCCTCCCCTGGCCCTGCACCCCAAACCCAGCCCCCCTCCGCACCCCTCCCCCGGCCCTGCACCCCAAACCCAGCCCCCCACCGCACTCCTCCCCTGGCCCTGCACCCTAAACCCAGCCCCCCTCCGCACCCCTCCCCTGGCCCTGCACCCCAAACCCAGCCCCCCTCCGCACCCCTCCTCCGGCCCTGCACCCCAAACCCAGCCCCCCTCCGCACCCCTCCCCTGGCCCTGCACCCCAAACCCAGCCCCCCTCCGCACCCCTCCCCTGGCCCTGCACCCCAAACCCAGCCCCCCTCCGCACCCCTCCCCTGGCCCTGCACCCCAAACCCAGCCCCCCTCCGCACCCCTCCCCTGGCCCTGCACCCCAAACCCAGCCCCCCACCGCACCCCTCCCCTGGCCCTGCACCCCAACCCGGCCCCCCACAACTCGCCCTCCCCGGCCCCTCCTCCTTGCAACTATGCCTGCCTGCTCCTCCTGCAGCTCCTCCCTCCATGTCATTAGCATATATTTGCATATATTTTCATAACGTGAGTCACCCCACCTCCCGCAGGGAAAGAGCCAGACTCACCCCCACCTGATCCCAGCGGGCCCATGTGCCGCTCGCTGCCCCTCCCACGGGGCGGGGTCTCATCTGCATACATTTGCATACAGCCAATGGACTGTGGCGAGCTGATGGCTAATTCTGCATCTAGTTACCCGGTGGGGCAACGCGCCCCTGGCCTGCCCCGGGTCCCTGCATTAATGGGCATGAGCTCATTTGAATAGCTAATAAGTAGATTTGCATACGTGTCGATAAACTCAGGTTAATTTGCATCTCATTTAATGATGCATATTCATTACCCACGCCCATTCCCGCAATTAAAGGCGTTTGGTGTGGCTAATTAGCCCGCCCCTAATGAATAATCAATTAGGTTCCTCCAGTGACTCACGCTGCGCCGGCTGTTGCGCGCATGCGCCCCTGCGCCTAGTGGGCAATGGCGCGTGCCCAGCGCGCATGTCCTGTTCGCAGTGGCTGGACAGGGCCTGGCCCAAGGGAGGTCGTGCGCGTGCGCCGGCTGCCAAGCCTGGCGCGAGGGTGCGAGGCAGTTAACGGTCACTCTGTTCTGAGGATTCTAACCAGACAACGTTCGCGCCGGTCCTTCTGATTGGCTGCGGCGCTGAGCCAATGGACATCCGCGGCACGGCGGTGTTGCCGGGAGGGGCGGAAGGAGGGCGTGCGAAAGGGCGATTTTGGTTGGCTGCGGCCGAAGGGCCCCAGAAGCGTGATGAGAAAGAGCCGGCATTACTCCACGCAGTCTCGCAGCTCCTTCGAGGCCAGCAGAACATGTGGGGGGGTCACGCCCACTTGCTCAGCCGAGCCGAGCCGAGCCGTGCTGGCAGCGCAGCCCCAGGACACCTTCATGAACAGGGGCAGGCCTGGGCCACGGCGCGGTACCTTTGAATGAGAACTTCTGCACTCTCATTGGCCCATGGTGCAACCAATCAGGGAGCAGCCAATGTTTTGCTCTCCTGCACCGCGTGGGCCTGGTGTCTGATTGTTCCCCCAACCAATCCCAGAACCCAAACTCAGAGCTGCTGATTCGCTGCAAACTCTCGGCCAATCGTGCCAGAGAGCATCTTGTCCCTGGACTCATTCTGCTTTCTGATTGGCTTCGGACTCATCCCTCTGGTGATCAGCTATCCCTGTGTCCTGATTGGCTGGGAAGTGTCAGCCAATTGGCTGCAGAAGAGTACAAAGTGTCTCCTCTGGCCGAGAGCCATGGGCCAATCAGATCAAAAGAGAGGTCAACGTCGTCAGGCTGGCGTAGGGGCGCTGCCACGGCCAAAGGGTGAGGCTGTTCCAATGGACTGGGGGCGGGCTTCCCTTATAGTGCTCTGAGGCCATTTCCGGTCGGATGCGGTCATTTCCGGTAACTGCAGCTGCCGAGGCCCTGCAGTGCGTCTTCTTCCAATGTACAAGGGCCATTTCCGGTGCAAATGGCTTCGGTAACGTCACTTCCGGAACTTCTTGTTTTCGAGCACGTTAGTCCCTCGTGCGGCCCCGTATCGGCAGCGGGTGGGGCGGGGCCCGGCTGCGCCGTCGCTTATGGCAACAGAGGGACGCGCGAGAGGAGGGTGTAGTATCGCGGGATGTTGGGTTAACGGCCCCAAGCGGGCAAGCGGGCGGCCATGAATATTCATGAGCTGGGTTCGGGGCGCCTCGATGGTATCCTGGCCTAATTAATATGCATGATGCTAATTGCGGCGGGGCAGTTGAATATGCGAGAGGGTGCACTAGTGAAAGGGCGGGGCCAACGTCTGAATGCCAACGAGGGGGTGGGGCTAGCCTGCCTCATTAGCCCCTGTCATGAATATTAATGATGGCGCATGCTAATGAGGTGTGTTGCCGCGGCTCCGCTGGGAAGCGGTCAGTAGGGTTCAGAGTGAACACGGGGCGTGCGGCGCTGAAGGGCCTCTCCTGGTGAGCAGAGACCCGGACCCCTCTGAGGATCCCCACCCCGGGAATGGCTGGAAGTCTCCCTCCCCTCGCAGCCTGACCCCTCCTCTCCTGTCTCCCTATTGCAGACCCCCACGCTGGGCCCCCCCAACTCCCTCCTTCTGCCCCTCCCAGCCATTGTCTTCATCACCGTGGCCGCCTACCTGCTCCTCCTCCTGCTCCTCCTCGCTCTGCGCCAGTGCCTGCTGGTAAGGGGAACCCACTGGGGGCAGGGTCTACAGAGGGGAGGGGAAGCAGGTGGATATGGGCAGATATTCCGGTGTCACAGGTTGGGTGAGCCTAGGGCATCAGAGCGAGGACGGGAAAATCAGCGGTGGGGGGTGAGTTAGCCCTTCCATCTTCTCCCCACATTTCCTCACAGAGCCGTGGACTCTGCGCCGACTGTTGCTGGTGTGAGAAGGGGGTGCTGGGGGCGCCCTGCCAATGTTGCGTTTCCTGCACTGAGGCCTGCGACTGTGCCCCTTCCTCTCTCACCCGCTGCCTGGAGACCTGCTGGCCCCGCTGCCAGGTGAGTGACCCCAGCCCCTTTGGGGAACTCACCCCCATGTTGTCCTGTAAGTGCTGCATGGGATCTTTTCAGGGGGAAGGGCAAATCGCCACATTTATTGGAAATACATATAGCTGTCACACTTGTCATACGCATATGAGATATTGCACTCTGCCTTGTTACTAGTAGTTGCCCCCCTAACCGCACTGGCCCCGTGAGTTAGGTGGGGGATGGGTGGAGCTGGATGCCTGCTGATCCTGCTGTCCCATGTAGACAAGACGAAACCCGGGATCCCCTGCAAGATGCTTAGACAGATTTGCAGGACAGGGGAGCTACTATCAATCATCTTGTGCATATGCAGAATCTGTGGGAGTCGTCATCTGCATGTGCAGTTAGTCACCTGGCGCCTTCTTCTGGGGGGTGTCAATGCTGCCATATTCATAGAGGGGGCTTCCAGAAGCAGGCACTTGCTGCTGACTCCCAGGGGCCCGCAGCTCCAGTCGTTCAGTGGGCTCACTTCACAGGTCTCATACTCTGGTCATCTAAAGAAGTGGGTTATGCCCACAAAAGCTCATGAGACCATCTACATCTATGGTCACCACCCCATTGATCGCAATCGACTGATCGATTGGGAGGGCCCAACCAGTCAATCAAGAGGTGTTCAGGGCCCCCCCATTTTTCCCCACCCCCAAGAAGCCCCACTACCTAACTCCAGTGACAATGGAGGTAGCGGGCTGGACGGAAGTCCGGCAGCTGTGTGCCACTTCCGGGGTTTCAGGAACTGCGCTGGCTGCTCCCCTCCCAGTACCTGAAAGGCCAGGTCTGTGGCACACCGAGGACTTCCTGTGCGGGGCAGGGAGAGGGGAGGAGTCCCTGGAGGAAGCGTGTGCCGGGACGTCCTTCCCCTGCGGGCGGGTTGAGTAGGACTCCATGGAGGAGGCACCAGAACGTCCTTCCCCTGCAGGGAGGGAGGGAGGGGGTGGAGTCCTGGGAGGAGGCACATGCCATGGATTCCCTGTTCCCTGCCCCAGGACCCACTGGCAGCCTGCCACTTGCCCCATCATCCTGTCCCCTACCTCCACCAACACCCTGTCCCTGCTTCAGCACCCACTGGCACCCAGTTCCCACCCCAGCATCCTGCCCCCACCAACACCCTGTCCCCTGCAGCAGCACCCTGGCCCTGGCCCAGCACTCACTAGCAGCCTTCCCCAGTACCATGTCCCATGTTCCCACCAGCACAGTTGGGGCCACATTAATGAGGCTTGAGGGGTTTTGGAGGAGTTATTTTTTTTGCATCTCACTTGTGTGGCCCTAACTGACTTTTCTATGGGTCAGTGACCCCTGACTGAAAACAGGTTCCCCGCCCCTCTCACAAATAAAGACAATGCTGAAACTTTGTGTTTGACATATTTTATTTAAAAATGAAGCCTGGCCAACAAGCCCCCAATTGGGGCCAAGGCCACATCTCGCCGCAGCACCATAACACTCCTGCGCGCGTGCGCGCGCACACACACGATCCCAAACCTGAGCCTATCATACACTGGAACCCCCTGTCCTGACCCTCTCTCAGCCCCAAACTCCTGCCCCCCCACATCCCCAGTCTGCTGCCACAACACTCCTGCATCATCCACACACCACAATTGTGTCCTGAGCCCATCATACTCCCAGCCTCCCTGCCCTGAGCCCCTCATGTACCCCAGCCCAAACTCCTGCACCCTCACAGCCACAAGCCTGAGGCTTGCTCAGCACCCCAACCCTCCACCAGACCCCAACGCTCTCCAGCCTAGAGCCCCCTCCCTGACCCAGCATCTCCTTCTCTACCTCCTCCTGCATCCAAATTCCCTCCCAGAGCTTGCACCTCTCACCCCTTCCCACACCCAAATCACCCATTCCCACCCCAGAGCCTGCACCTCCTGTCTGAACCCAGTGAGGGTACGACCAGACTGCAGGAGTTTTTCTGGGATTCCAGACGTATACCGGAAAAACTCCTCCACATCCAGGGACACGTTTGTTCTTCCGCTTTTTTTAGGGGAAGAGCAAACATGCTCCTTTGGCAACCCCTGTATTCCCCATTCCACGAGAAATAAGGGGGCCTCCGAAAGAAGTTGTTTTTCTGACATTTGGTCCTGTCTAGATAGGTCAAATGTCGGAAAAACCTCTTCCTACAGAAGAATCGGAAAAAAGCAGCAGTGTAGCTGTACCCAGAGGCTGTGTCTAGACTGGCAAGTTTTTCCGCAAAATCACATGAGCCTTGCCAGCTGTTTACACTGGCCGCTTGAATTTCTGGAAAAGCACTGACGGTCTCCTGTAAGATCATCAGTGATTTTCCGGAAATACTATGCTGCTCCCGTTTGGGCAAAAGTCTTTTTCCGAAAGACTTTTGCCCAAAAGGGCCAGTGTAGACAGCATAGTAGTGTTTTCTGAAAAAAAGCCCCAATTGCGAAAATGGCGATCGGGGCTTTTTTGCAGAAAACCGCGTCTAGGTTGGCCACGGACGCTTTTCCGCAAAAAGTGCTTTTCTGGAAAAGCATCCTGCCCATCTAGACACGCTTTTCTGAAAATGCTTTTAATGGAAAACTTTTCCGTTAAAGCATTTTCAGAAAATCATGCCAGTGTAGACGTAGCCTCTGAGAGTGTATAAGTCAGAGCTGGGGATTGCAAGTGATGGAGAGGAGGAGAGCAGAGACGGCGGGGCTAAGGAAGGGGTGGGGTCTTGGCTTGTTCTGACATTTTTCGTCCCAGATCACTTTTGAAAAGGTTGAAGACCACTGGGCTACATGCTTTGTTAGTCTTCCAAGTGTGACCAGACTATTTGTTGTTTTTTAAGTTTATCCTCTACAGACTAACTCGTTACCCCATGAAGCTTCTCTCCAACGTTGTAACTGCCCTGAGGTGCTTGTCTTCCAAGACTTATTCATTCACACCTCATGGTATGAGGCATAAGGGTTATTGCGAGAACAGGGTTTTCTCTCGAAATAACCGTGTCTTAACAGCGTGTTCTTTCAAAACAGAGTTATGTCGAAATAGCACCATACCATGAATATGCAAATGAAGCACGGGATATTTAAATCTGGGCTCCATTTGCACTTTCAAATGTCTTCTCGAAAGAGGGTGCAAGTGTAGACATACCTAACAGATTTATTAGAGCATAAGCTTTCGTGGGCAAAGCCATTCGTTGTCTTTACCTTAGGGACTATTCTACCAAGACTAATACAAAAGACGCAATGCGAAGAACACTGGAACTGGAAGGGACCTCCAGAGGCCTTGGAGTCGTCCCCTGCCTAGCTGCAGGGATGTTAGCTATAAGTTGCTTTAGTCATCGTGTAGTCACAACCATTTTTAACAGTTGTGTAGGTACTAAAATGCTCCCCCTGGAGAGCCCCGTCACCCCATGCTGCCGCTTCTGTAGGAGAGGCAGCACAAGGGAGGGCAGATGGAGTCAGTGTGTGAGGGGAACCCATTTAAGAAAACTACCAGATTGGTTTGGCATGATGTGTTCTTTTACAAATCCAGGCTGGCTGTTCCCTAGCACCTTATTACCTTCCAGGTGTTTGCAGATGGATTCCTTAATTGCCCGCTCCATTCTCTTCCCTGGCACAGAAGTTAAACTGACTGGCCTGTAGTTTCCTGGGTTGTTCTTCTTTCCCTTTGCATAGATGGGCACTAGATTTGCCCTTTTCCAGTCCTCTGGAATCTCTCCCAATTTCCCTGACTTTCCAAAGAAGACAGCTAGAGGCGCAGATATCTCGTCTCTCAGCTCCTGGGGAATTGCAGGCATCTCACTTCTCCAAGTAATTTTAACTTCTTCTTTTCCTAGTTTACCACCCCCTAGTAAATCGCCTGTGGGAGACAATCCTGCAGATTAATCCCCCCAATTAAATCTCTTGTCAGGCAATCCCACATGCTAATGCTCTGTAGGCTAACAGCACTGCCTAACATTGGCCCATGGGATTACCTGTCATACAATAGCCACTGTTTAGTATCATGACCCCCTGCTTAACAGCCCCGCTTTCGCTTTCTTTCTCTTTCTCTGCAGGGCTGGGAGCATGCTGCCTGCCTCTCTGTTCCTCGCTGCTGTCCCCTCTGTGACTGTGCCTGTGCCTACCAGCCCCCCGATTGTCAGAGCATCAATTGCATCTGCTTTGAGGTCAAACTGCTCTGAGGGGGCCCCCCTTTGAGACTGACTGGATTGTGGGGATCCCCTGCTCCCCAATGGGGTGATCCCCGATTTTGTAGCAAAATTTGTAATGTCCACTTTTAGAATAAAGCAGCTTTAAGATGCCTCCCCTTTTCTCTCTACTTTTCGGTGTTGGAGGGTCAGAACTGGGGCCCTTGCAAATAACCTGGCCACCAGATTCTCTACTAAGCATGGGCCATCGGGGCTATACTCAGTCCAGGAACTGCTCTCCCTGAACTAGCCTTAGAGCCCCTCCATTGGGGATCCCTGCCTACCAGCTTTGCACCCCACAGCCCCCGTTTTGGGGTGCCCATCCCTGCATTCCTCAGGGCATGGTCAAGGGACGACATTCCCAGTATGGCAGGGCAGCTGAAGCTGTTAGGTTCAGGCTCCACAGAAGACCATGCACAGGATGGCCCATCTGTGGCACAGAAGAAATGAGGGAGGTGAAGGGGATGTGACCCCCAGGTCCGTGGTTCTCAACCTCTTTTTATAAAGCACTCCTTTTTCAAAACCATTATAAGAATCCTCAATGCACCCGCCCCCCCCAGAGCTAGGCACCCCAGCCCCCTCTCCCCCCCTAACCCAATGCACCCACCCCCCCCAGAGCCAGGCACCCCAGCCCCCTCTCCCCCCCTCCTAACCCAATGCACCCGCCCCCCCCCCCAGAGCCAGGCACCCCAGCCCCCTCTCCCCCCTCCTAACCCAATGCACCCGCCCCCCCCCCAGAGCCAGGCACCCCAGCCCCCTCTCCCCCCTCCTAACCCAATGCACCCGCCCCCCCCCCAGAGCCAGGCACCCCAGCCCCCTCTCCCCCCTCCTAACCCAATGCACCCGCCCCCCCCCCAGAGCCAGGCACCCCAGCCCCCTCTCCCCCCTCCTAACCCAATGCACCCGCCCCCCCCAGAGCCAGGCACCCCAGCCCCCTCTCCCCCCTCCTAACCCAATGCACCCGCCCCCCCCCCCCCCGAGCCAGGCACCCCAGCCCCCTCTCCCCCCTCTAACCCAATGCACCCGCCCCCCCCAAAGCCAAGCACCCCAGCCCCCTCTCCCCCCTCCTAACCCAATGCACCCGCCCCCCCCCAGAGCCAAGCACCCCAGCCCCCTCTCCCCCCTCCTAACCCAATGCACCCGCCCCCCCCAGAGCCAAGCACCCCAGCCCCCTCTCCCCCCTCCTAACCCAATGCACCCGCCCCCCCCAGAGCCAAGCACCCCAGCCCCCTCTCCCCCCTCCTAACCCAATGCACCTGCCCCCTCCCAGAGCCAAGCACCCCAGCCCCCTCTCCCCCCTCCTAACCCAATGCACCCGCCCCGCCCCAGAGCCAAGCACCCCAGCCCCCTCTCCCCCCTCCTAACCCAATGCACCCGCCCCCCCCCAGAGCCAAGCACCCCAGCCCCCTCTCCCCCTCCTAACCCAATGCACCCGCCCCCCCCAGAGCCAAGCACCCCAGCCCCCTCTCCCCCCTCCTAACCCAATGCACCCGCCCCCCCCCAGAGCCAAGCACCCCAGCCCCCTCTCCCCCCTCCTAACCCAATGCACCCGCCCCCCCCCAGAGCCAAGCACCCCAGCCCCCTCTCCCCTCTCCTAACCCAATGCACCCGCCCCCCCCCAGAGCCAGGCACCCCAGCCCCCTCTCCCCCCTCCTAACCCAATGCACCCGCCCCCCCCCAGAGCCAAGCACCCCAGCCCCCTCTCCTCCCTCCTAACCCAATGCACCCGCCCCCCCCAGAGCCAAGCACCCCAGCCCCCTCTCCCCCCTCCTAACCCAATGCACCTGCCCCCCCAGAGCCAAGCACCCCAGCCCCCTCTCCCCCCTCCTAACCCAATGCACCCGCCCCCCCCAGAGCCAAGCACCCCAGCCCCCTCTCCCCCTCCTAACCCAATGCACCCGCCCCCCCCCCAGAGCCAAGCACCCCAGCCCCCTCTCCCCCTCCTAACCCAATGCACCCGCCCCCCCCCAGAGCCAAGCACCCCAGCCCCCTCTCCCCCCTCCTAACCCAATGCACCTGCCCCCCCAGAGCCAAGCACCCCAGCCCCCTCTCCCCCCTCCTAACCCAATGCACCCGCCCCCCCCCAGAGCCAAGCACCCCAGCCCCCTCTCCCCCTCCTAACCCAATGCACCCGCCCCCCCCCCCCAGAGCCAAGCACCCCAGCCCCCTCTCCCCCCTCCTAACCCAATGCACCTGCCCCCCAGCCCCGCCCCCGCAGCCAGGCTCCGGGCGGTGTCGCCCCTTTGAGGTGCGCGCTCCCGCGGCCCCGCCCCGCCCCGCCCCGCCCCGGTGTCCTGCTGCAGGGGCACGTGGCCGGCAGCGCTGGGCTGGCTGCGCCGCTGATGGGCGGGGCCCTTTGCCGCGGAGCTCGCCCCGTGGGGCTCTCTCCGGCCCCGCCCCCCGGCCTGCCCGCTCCCAAGATGGCCGCCTGCTCCTCCTGCCAGCCCCCGCCATGGCAGCCGCCTGGGGCCGCGCCGCGTCACTTCCGCTCGCCCTGCTGCCGCGGTGAGCGGGCAGGACTGGCGGAGGCGGCTTGCGGGGAGGGGCTGGAGCTCGGGGGCTGCACGGGGAGGGGTTTGGGGCGCGCAGTACTCGGGGGGCTGCACGGGGAGGAGTTTGGGGCGCGCAGTACTCGGGGGGCTGCACGGGGAGGAGTTTGGGGCGCGCAGTACTCGGGGGGCTGCACGGGGAGGGGTTTGGGGCGCGCAGTACTTGGGGGGCTGCACGGGGAGGGGTTTGGGGCGCGCAGTACTTGGGGGGCTGCACGGGGAGGGGTTTGGGGCGCGCAGTACTCGGGGGGCTGCACGGGGAGGAGTTTGGGGCGCGCAGTACTCGGGGGGCTGCACGGGGAGGAGTTTGGGGCGCGCAGTACTCGGGGGGCTGCACGGGGAGGGGTTTGGGGCGCGCAGTACTTGGGGGGCTGCACGGGGAGGAGTTTGGGGCGCGCAGTACTCGGGGGGCTGCACGGGGAGGGGTTTGGGGCGCGCAGTACTTGGGGGGCTGCACGGGGAGGAGTTTGGGGCGCGCAGTACTCGGGGGGCTGCACGGGGAGGAGTTTGGGGTGCGCAGTACTTGGGGGGCTGCACGGGGAGGAGTTTGGGGCGCGCAGTACTCGGGGGGCTGCACGGGGAGGAGTTTGGGGCGCGCAGTACTCGGGGGGCTGCACGGGGAGGAGTTTGGGGCGCGCAGTACTCGGGGGGCTGCACGGGGAGGGTTTGGGGCGCGCAGGGCTTGGGAGGCTGCACGGGGAGGGTTTGGGGTGCAGAGGACTGGGGCTGCACAGGGAGGTTTTGGGGCATGCAAAACTTGGGGGTTGCACTGGGGAGGTTTGGGGTGCACAGGATTTAGGAGGTTGCAGAGAGGCAGCAGGCTCCTGAGCAGGGATATAGGAGATGGTCGGGTATATGTTGGGGGTGCCGAAGAATGGAAGGTAGCACAGCAGAAAGGAATGCTGGGGTGACTTTAGGGGTGCAAGGAATTGAGGGATTTGTTGAGGACATGGGCTCCTGGGCAGAATTTGGAGGTGCACCAGGGTTGGCATAGTTTAGGGGAACTCCTCTGGCAGTTGCCTTTGGGGAAAGGATTCTAGGGGGCACTGGAATGGTTTGGGGGGATGCTGCTTCCTAAAGTGAGAGGAATTGGGATGGAGAAGAGGGTGCATGGTAATTTGGGGGGCTGTTGCCTTGGAGGGGAATTAATTTAGAGCTGTATGCCCAAAAGATTTGGGGGGCTGTGGGGATTCCCCTTAAATACCAGGGCTTGCCTGCAGATTTGAGAGGGCTGCATTGGAATTGGGGGGGTTCCCCTGAGGCAGGAGTCGCAGGGAGTCCCCGCTGTTCCCAGAGCCATGTCTTTCGGGGACTCCTACGATTGGTACATGGGGCCCCTGAGCCGGCAGGAGGCTGTGGCCTGTCTTCAGGGTCACCGACCCGGCACCTTCCTGGTGAGGGACAGCTCCACCTGCCCTGGGGACTTCGTCCTCTCCGTCAGCGAGAACGCCAAGGTGAGGGGAGTCTGGGGCTGGTGAGGGAGGGGAACCGGCTGAAGGATGTGGGAGAGGAAGGGATGAGGTGGGGGCAGGAGGAGAATTGCCAGAATCCATGGGCTTGGGGGAGGAAATGGATCTAGGAGAACCCAGGGGGATGTGGGGAAGAGGTCTGGTGAAAGTCCAATGTATAACTGTCTGTCTGCCCCCTGTCTCCTTCCCGGGCCCTCTGCCTTTCCCCAGGTCTCTCACTACATCATTAACAGCCTGCCTGGCCGACTGAAGATCGGGGATCAGGAGTTTGAGGGGCTGCCGGCGCTGCTGGATTTCTACCGGGTACACTACCTGGACACCACCACGCTGGTGGTGCCTGTGTGCCGAGGCCCCACAGGGCCCAGCCCGGCCCCACCGGCCCCTGCCGAGGGGGCCGGTGACCCTGAAGCACCAGCTGTTGGCCCTGGCCCACCCTGCGAGTGGGTGCAGGCTCTCTATGACTTTGCGGGGAATGACCAGGAGGACCTGCCCTTCCGCAAGGGGGAGCCGCTCCGCGTGCTGGGCAAGCCAGAAGAGC
Organism: Pelodiscus sinensis; assembly: GCF_049634645.1. Lineage (NCBI taxonomy): Eukaryota > Metazoa > Chordata > Testudines > Trionychidae > Pelodiscus > Pelodiscus sinensis. The sequence continues at coordinate 40,739 of NW_027465967.1, forward strand.
AGTGGTGGACGGCCACAGCGAGGCGACGGGCGGGTGGGCATGATCCCGGTGCCCTATGTTCAGCCCTGGCGTCCCCAGGCCGGAGTCCTGCTGGGGCCTTATGCCCATCCCAGTGTAGGCGGCCCCCCAGCTCCGCTGCCCACAGCCCGCAATGGCCCTGTGGTGGCCAGGGCTGTGCAGCGGCGGGTGCCCAATGCCTATGACAAGACGGCGCTAGCTTTCGAGGTGAGTGCAGGGCACCCAGGATCTGGGGGGGAACAGGGCCTGGATTCCAGAGGACCCAAGTATCTGAAGGGTCCCAGCTGGTGGGCGGCAGAACTAATCCCTGATTCTGGGGATCCAGGCAAGGGAAGGGCGATTGATCCTGGGCCTAAGGGGCGTGTGTGCCTGGAGCTTGGCACAGAGGAGGGAATTAGTCCTTGATTCTGGAGACCCAGGTGTCCAGAGACGGGGGCAAGTGGGGTGAGTGAGACTGTTCCGAGGAGGCATCTGACACAGTGACCTTTGTCCTCTGACCCCCAGGTGGGTGACATCATCACGGTGACGAAGATGAACATCAATGGGCAATGGGAGGGGCAGTTGAACGGGCGCAGTGGGCACTTTCCCTTCACCCACGTCCAGATTCTCGACCCCCAGAGCCCCGAGGAGGCCAGCTGAGCCCCGCGGCCCCTGGACTCTGACTCTGGGACAACCGCCTGAGCCCCACGGCCCCTGGACTCTGACTCTGGGACAACCGCCTGAGCCCCACGGCCCCTGGACTCTGACTCTGGGACAACCGCCTGAGCCCCACGGCCCCTGGACTCTGACTCTGGGACAACCGCCTGAGCCCCACGGCCCCTGGACTTCAACCCTGGGGCAGCCGCCTGAGCCCCACGGTCCCTGGACTCTGACTCTGGGACAACCGCCTGAGCCTCACAGCCCCTGGACTCCGACCCCAGGGCGGCCACCTGAGCCCCATGGCCCCTGGATTCTGACCCCGGGGCTTCCACCTGAGCCCCACGGCCCCTGGACTCTGACCCCGGGGTGGCCACCTGAGCCCCACGGCCCCTGGACTCTGACCCCGGGGCGGCCACCTGAGCCCCACAGCCCCTGGACTCTGACCCCGGGGCTTCCGCCTGAGCCCCACGGCCCCTGGACTCTGACTCTGGGGCGGCCACCTGAGCCCCACGGCCCCGGGGCGTCCGCCTGCAAGCTCTGTGTCAGCAAACCCATGGCTGGGTGCATGTGGACGCCTCTGTTGATGGACTCTGGCCCTTCCTTGCTTCCCTGAACGTTGCAGGGGCCGCCTGGCCTGGAGTGGCCTTTGCCCATTGCCTGTGAGCTTTCACCCTTGGCTGGTTGGCCTTTGCCGCTTGGCTTTTGAAGCGAGCTGCCTCGTTCTCCTGTGACCCTCGCTACACTGAATGGGTGCCTGGGGGTTCGCAGCCTGCGGGGGCCGAGGACCCAGGCTTCGTCTGGCTGACCCCTTGACTTGAGCCACGGCTACCTCTGGGTCCTGCCCCAGCGCGCCGCGGCCTGAATCCATGGGGGTGCTGGCTCTGACTGGAGGCTTGAGGTCTGGATCTGGGTCCAAAGGGCCCTTCCCCCACGTCGCTGCCCCGTGTGTGACTCACCCGCCGTCCCTGCTACATTAAACCTCCTGATGGTGACTGTGCCCAGCTCAGCTTCTTGAGTGTGTGTGTGGGGGGGGGGGGGGAGCTAGAGCATCGCTATGGTAACCCAGATCCTGGCCTGGCTAGAGCATCACCATGGTAACCCAGATCCTGGACCCTGGCCAGCTGGGGTCTAGAGTGTTGCCGTAGTAACCTGGATCCTTGCCCCAGGCCAGCTAGAGAGAGCCTCTAAGGTTTCCATGGAGACTGTGCTGGGGTGACCCCAGCCATGGGGTGTGAGCGCCTGTGGAAACAGGGCTGGTTCGGGGTCCCAGTGCCCAGCCACCCGTCTGTATCCCAGGCCAGTGTAGGGTTGGGAGCAGCAAAGCAATGATAGAAATGTAGCCGTGTTAGTCTGAAACCCAGGGCAGGGGGGTCCATGGAGGGGGAAGGGAGGGACTGGGGGCTGCTGTCTGCTGGGCCCCCCGCCATGACGCAGCTTTGGGTCCTACCACCAATGTCCCGAGCGTTTCACGTTCCCAGCCCAGGTATTTTTAGCTGCCCAGCGAAAGGCCAGGGGTCAGGGAAAAGGTTACCCTGTCCCTCCCCCACCTCTTATAGCCCCACGGCCCTCCGCACCCTGTCACCCAGCACTGCCTGGAGCTGCCGTGTGCCACCAGAGCCCGCCAGACCCCCGCTGCCGGTGAGATTGGGTGGGGGGCTATTGGGAGATGAGGGGAAGGGGGTCTGGTGGGAGCTGGAGGTTTTTGGGGGCTTGAGGTAAGGGGGTTTCTGGGCACCTGGGGAGATATCGGGGATAAGGGGTGTTTGAGGAGCTGGAGAATAATTGAGGGTAAGGGGTGTCTGGGCTTGTTGGGTTATTAGGGTAAGGGAGTATCTGAGGAGTTATTGGGAGCAAGGGCATATCGGGGTGATTGGGGTGTCTGGTGGGGTTGTGGAGCTGAGAGGGAGGGCTGGGCTAAGAGGGCTGGGGGGTTATTGGGGTAAGGAGGGCTGGGGGGTTATTGGGGCTAAGAGGGGACTGGGGGTTGAGTTATTGGGGCTAAGGGGACTGGGGGGTTATTGGGGGCTAAGGGGACTGGGGGGTTATTGGGGCTAAGAGGGGACTGGGGGGTTGGTGGGTCATTGGGGTAAGGAGGGCTGGGGGTTATTGGAGCTAAGGTGGTTGGTGGGATATTAGGGTAAGGGGACTGGGGGTTATTGGGGCTAAGAGGGGACTGGGGGGTTGGTGGGTTATTGGGGTAAGGAGGGCTGGGGGTTGTTGGGATATTAGGGTAAGGGGGACTGGGGGTTATTGGGGCTAAGGCGGTTGGTGGCTTATTGGGGTAAGGAGGGCTGAGGATTATTGGGGCTAAGGGGGTTGGTGGGTTATTGGGGTGAGGAGGGCTGAGGATTGGGGATAAGGGGGTTGGGTTATTGGGGTAAGGGGGGGCTGGGGGTTATTGGTGGTAAGGGGGGGGTTGGGGGCTAAGGCAGTTGGTGGGATATTGGGGTAAGGGGGCTGGGGGTTTTGGGGATAAGGCGGTTGGTGGGATATTGGGGTAAGGGGGCTGGGGGTTATTGGGGCTAAGGCGGTTGGTGGGATATTGGGGTAAGGGGGCTGGGGGTTATTGGGGCTAAGGCAGTTGGTGGGATATTGGGGTAAGGGGGGCTGGGGGTTTTGGGGATAAGGCGGTTGGTGGGATATTGGGGCAAGAGGGGCTGGGGGTTGTTGGGGAGAAGGGGCTGGGGGTTTTGGGGATAAGGCGGTTGGTGGATATTGGGGCAAGGGAGCTGCGGGTTGTTGGGGAGAAGAGGGGCTGGGGGTTTTGGGGAGAAGGCGGTTGGTGGGATATTGGGGCAAGGCGGGGCTGGGGGTTTTGGGGATAAGGCGGTTGGTGGGATATTGGGGCAAGGGGGCTGGGGGTTGTTGGGGAGAAGAGGGGCTGGGGGTTTTGGGGAGAAGGCGGTTGGTGGGATATTGGGGCAAGGGGAGCTGGGGGTTGTTGGGGAGAAGAGGGGCTGGGAGTTTTGGGATAAGGCGGTTGGTGGGATATTGGGGCAAGGGGGGCTGGGGGTTGGTTGGGGAGAAGAGGGGCTGGGAGTTTTGGGGATAAGGCGGTTGGTGGGATATTGGGGTAAGGGGGCTGGGGGTTTTGGGGATAAGGCGGTTGGTGGGATATTGGGGCAAGGGGGCTGGGGGTTGTTGGGGAGAAGAGGGGCTGGGGGTTTTGGGGATAAGGCGGTTGGTGGGATATTGGGGCAAGGGGGCTGGGGGTTGTTGGGGAGAAGAGGGGCTGGGGGTTTTGGGGAGAAGGCGGTTGTGGGATATTGGGGCAAGGGGGGCTGGGGGTTTTGGGGATAAGGCGGTTGGTGGGATATTGGGGCAAGGGAGCTGGGGGTTGTTGGGGAGAAGAGGGGCTGGGGGTTTTGGGGATAAGGCGGTTGGTGGGATTATTGGGGCAAGGGGCTGGGGGTTGTTGGGGAGAAGAGGGGCTGGGGGTTTTGGGGGAGAAGGCGGTTGGTGGGATATTGGGGCAAGGGGGCTGGGGGTTGTTGGGAGAAGAGGGGCTGGGGGTTTTGGGGAGAAGGCGGGTTGGTGGGATATTGGGGCAAGGGGGCTGGGGGTTGTTGGGGAGAAGAGGGGCTGGGGGTTTTGGGGAGAAGGCGGTTGGTGGGATATTGGGGCAAGGGGGCTGGGGGTTGTTGGGGAGAAGAGGGGCTGGGGGTTTTGGGGAGAAGGCGGTTGGTGGGATATTGGGGCAAGGGGGGCAGGGGGTTTTGGGGAGAAGAGGGGCTGGGGGTTTTGGGGAGAAGGCGGTTGGTGGGATATTGGGGCAAGGGGGGCTGGGGGTTTTGGGGAGAAGGAAGTGTAGCAGGGGAGGGGAGACAGTGGGCTGGGGGAGCAGAACAGGGCGGCCTGACATTTCTAAGGCAGCAGCTGTGCCCTGGCTGGAAGGGGGGGCAGACTCTCGGGATCAGGCCCCCCCACACTCCGCCTATGCAGGATTTGGAGGCCCATACCCCTCCCCCACGGGTACGTGCTGATCAGCACAAAACTATCCCACCCCCACCCAGTGAGGGAGCAATTCCAGCGTAATTACCAGCAGCCCAGAGCTTAGCTTCCCTCCCCTCCCCTCCCCCACCCCGCGATGGCGGGGGGGGGGGGCTGCGGGGCATTGACAGGACTGGGGGGGACACGAGGCTGCGCTGCCGGGCTGGGGGCATTGCGGATCATCTGCCATTTTTCCAGCCTCACACGCCCTCTCTGCTCTGTCCCCCTCTCCAAGGAGACACCCCCCCCCCCGCCTGGGATGCCCCTCCCTGCATTCCTGTGCTCTCCTCACCCCTCTGGCTCCTTTGTGCCCCAGCCAGTCAGGCTGCCCCCCCCAGGGTGCAGCTGCAGGTTCCTGGGGAGACAGCAGCACTGCTCCCCCATGAGCTGGGTGCCCATCTGGCCTGTCCAGGGTGGGTGCCAGCGCCGCCCCAGGTCCGTTTGTCCAAGCTGGCCCGGCAGCAGCCAGCTGGGCACCCAGCGCCGCCCGGGCCCTGGGCTTTCACAGCTGGGCCGCCGGTTTTCCAGCTCGTCTTTCCAGGGCAGGGGGACAGGTGACGCCAGTGCCAGGTGGCACCACGAGGGGACCCAGAAATAGCTGCCTGCCCCTTCAGAGGGGACACATGAGCCGGGGAGGGGGGGGGGCGTCTGGAGAAAGGTCAGAGCAAAGGCAGAATGCGGGGAGGGGGAGGGGGGAGGGGGAGGGGACCCGCTGCAGAGCACCCCCAGCCCAGTGGTGCAGAGGGGAGGCCTGTGGGAGCGAGTGGGGGGCTTGGAGCAGCAGGGATTTGGGGGTCCATTCCAGCTGCTGCAAGGAATGTCCTTTGGCTTCCACACCCCACAGCTACCCTCAGGCCTCCCCCGCCCTGGGCCTCTCCGGACAGCTACCCTCAGGCCTCCCCCGCCCTGGGCCTCTCCGGACCCACTCGCCCCATAGGCCCTTCTCCCAGCCCCTCCCCCGCAGAGGGGCGGCACGGGAGGGGGGGAATCAGTTTCCCCGGGGGATGTCCCGGCCAAGCTCTCCCCGCGCAAGGAGCGGGGCCCGATCGGCTCTAGGGGGCGCTGGAGCGAGAGAGGCGGTCTCCCTTTCAACTTGTGGCCCCGCCCCTTCGACTGGCTTCCGCCCGCGGGCCTGTGACGTTCCCTTTCGGAACGCGGGAGACTCGGAGAGTTCGGAGCCATCCCCAGTCCCCAGCCTGCCGCCGGGAGAGGTGGGTCGGGGGTTCGCGGCTCTGGAGGCAGGGACCGGGGGGGGGGTTCGCGGCTCTGGAGGCAGGGACCGGGGGGGGGGTTCGCGGCTCTGGAGGCAGGGACCGGGGGGGGGTTCGCGGCTCTGGAGGCAGGGACCGGGGGGGGGGGTTCGCGGCTCTGGAGGCAGGGACCGGGGGGGGTTCGCGGCTCTGGAGGCAGGGACCGGGAGGGGGGGGGAGTTCGCGGCTCTGGAGGCAGGGACGGGGGGCGGGGGGGTTCGCGGCTCTGGAGGCAGGGACCGGGGAGGGGGGGAGTTCGCGGCTCTGGAGGCAGGGACGGGGGGGGGGGGGAGTTCGCGGCTCTGGAGGCAGGGACCGGGGGGGGGGGGGAGTTCGCGGCTCTGGAGGCAGGGACCGGGGGGGGGGGAGTTCGCGGCTCTGGAGCAGGGACCGGGGGGGGGGGGGGAGTTCGCGGCTCTGGAGGCAGGGACCGGGGGGGGGGGGGGGAGTTCGCGGCTCTGGAGGCAGGGACCGGGGGGGGGGGGGGAGTTCGCGGCTCTGGAGGCAGGGACCGGGGGGGGGGGGGGGGGGGGGAGTTCGCGGCTCTGGAGCAGGGACCGGGGGGGGGGGGGGGAGTTCGCGGCTCTGGAGGCAGGGACCGGGGGGGGGGGGGGGAGTTCGCGGCTCTGGAGGCAGGGACCGGGGGGGGGGGGGGAGTTCGCGGCTCTGGAGGCAGGGACGGGGGGGGGGGAGTTCGCGGCTCTGGAGGCAGGGACCGGGGGGGGGGGGGGGAGTTCGCGGCTCTGGAGCAGGGACGGGGGGGGGGGGGGAGTTCGCGGCTCTGGAGGCAGGGACCGGGGAGGGGGGGAGTTCGCGGCTCTGGAGGCAGGGACCGGGGAGGGGGGGAGTTCGCGGCTCTGGAGGCAGGGACCGGGGAGGGGGGGAGTTCGCGGCTCTGGAGGCAGGGACCGGGGAGGGGGGGAGTTCGCGGCTCTGGAGGCAGGGACCGGGGAGGGGGGGAGTTCGCGGCTCTGGAGGCAGGGACCGGGGGGGGGGGGGGGAGTTCGCGGCTTCTGGAGGCAGGGACGGGGGGGGGGGGGGAGTTCGCGGCTCTGGAGGCAGGGACCGGGGGGGGGGGGGGAGTTCGCGGCTCTGGAGGCAGGGACCGGGGGGGGGGGGAGTTCGCGGCTCTGGAGGCAGGGTTCCCGTGGGCTGGCAGGAGCTGTTGTCTTTGGGGGGCTGGTGTCAGGAGCCCCGGGTCTCAGGAACGGAACGGACCAGACCGTCCTTGGCTACCCCTGGGGCGCCTCTCCCCAGAGCCAGCGGCATTTCTATCCTGCTTCCTCTGAGCGAGCTGGATGGGGCGGCAGAATCTCCCCATGGCGCCCCATTTCAGCCCCCAGCTCTCGATGCGACCTTGCCCTCCTACCCCCCAGCAGAGTTGGGGGCCGGCCGATGGCCCCTCCCCGCCCGTGGGGGGAACCGGGACTCTCAAGGTCAGAGCTGCATGGTTGCTCGTGGCATCCCTGGATTGCGCGGGGCGCTCCCTAGTGGCCGCGAGCACCTTGGGCTGGGCCCCCGGTGCCCCCTTTCCTCGGGCTGGGCGGCTGCGGGCGCCTCCTTCCTGCCCCTCCCTCCTGCTCCCTGGAGGCTGCGAACTCAGCAGCGTTTGGGGCGCGTCCTCGCCGGCTTCTCCCTTCCGCCTAGGGGCTGGAAGCATGGGGGTGCCCCCGGACGCCTGGGTCCCATTCCCCCTCCCCCTCCCCCTCCCCCTCCCCAGCGTGGCAGGGCCCTCTAGTGGTGCTCGCCCTCGGCTGCCATGCGGGAGGCCCAGGCCTGCACGTCTGTCTGTCTGTCTGGGCGGGGTTAACCCCGGGCTGCCCGTCTCGCCCACAGGAAGCCAACATGCCTCACCAGTACCCAGCCCTCACCCCGGAGCAGAAGAAGGAGCTGTCGGACATCGCTCACCGCATCGTGGCCCCGGCAAGGGCATCCTCGCTGCAGATGAGTCCACCGGTGAGGGGCTGTGGGGAGCCAGGCTCCCTGGGAGCTGACTGGCAGAGCCCCCACAACTGGGGAGCAGGGGTCGGGAGTGAGGGGCTTACGGAGGGAGTGGGGCGCCAGCTGACAGCCTCGCCCCACAGGCAGCATCGCCAAGCGGCTGAGCTCCATCGGCGCGGAGAACACGGAGGAGAACCGGCGCTTCTATCGCCAGCTGCTGTTCACGGCCGACGACGAGGGTCAACCCTGCATCGGGGGCGTCATCCTCTTCCACGAGACCATGTACCAGAAGGCCGACGACGCCCGCCCCTTCCCCAAGGTCATCAAGGACAAGGGCGGCGTGATTGGCATCAAGGTGAGCGTGGGTGGGGGTGGGTGCAGGGCCAAGGAGGGAGGGGCCAGTGGCCCCAAGCAGAGTGATGGGGGGACAATGTGGAGAGCTGGGGACTGAACGGAATGGACCCACCCCTCTGCCCCACAGGTGGACAAAGGTGTCGTGCCCCTGGCTGGAACAAACGGCGAGACCACCACCCAGGGTGAGTGACATGGGCTGTGCCCAATGGCAGCCCTGCCCCGCCCAGCACGGGGCCCCTCCCGGCACTAGCCCCTGGCTCACGCTCTGCCCCCCAGGTCTGGACGGGCTGTCCGAGCGCTGCGCCCAGTACAAGAAGGACGGGGCCGACTTTGCCAAGTGGCGCTGCGTGCTGAAGATCTCGGAGCACACCCCCTCCTACTTGGCCATCCTGGAGAACGCCAACGTCCTGGCACGCTACGCCAGCATCTGCCAGCAGGTGGGCAGCCCTGCGGTGCAGCTCCCTGCCCCGCAGCACAGGGCCGCCGGATCCCTTAGGCCCCCGGGTGGGACAGAGCCCGTGCACTGTGGTTCAGGGGATGCTGAGCTGGCAGCAGGTGGGCCAGGCCAAGTCTGGTGGTCTCTGACCCTGCCCCTCTGCCTGTCCCCTCAGAACGGGATCGTGCCCATTGTGGAGCCAGAAATCCTTCCGGATGGGGACCACGACCTGAAGCGCTGTCAGTACGTTACAGAGAAGGTAAGAGGGCCCGGGGGCAGCGGGTGTCTCCTCACAGCTGGGGCTGGAAGTGGGGTGCGGGACAGCTCCCCTCCTGGGGACCATTGGCAGCTTGAGGGCCTGACCCTGCTCTCTCTGACCCCTCCCCCAGGTGCTGGCCGCTGTGTACAAAGCACTGAGTGACCACCACGTCTACCTGGAGGGCACCCTTCTCAAACCCAACATGGTGACGGCTGGCCACGCCTGCACCAAGAAGTACAGCCATGAGGAGATCGCCATGGCGACTGTCACCGCCCTGCGCCGCACCGTGCCACCCGCTGTGCCTGGTGGGCACTGGGGAAAGAAGGGGGCATTGGGGTGGGCCAGCCTCCCTGCCTGTGGGCACCCCCCAGGCAGGGCTGGCTGGGGGAAGGGAGAGGACGTGGACTCCTGGGGCTCCCCTCCAGGGCACTGCCGGAACCAGCCCAGCCTCCTCCTAGGACCCTAAGGCTGCACCAGCCTGGCCCCAGTTGGAACTAGTGCCCCTCGCCCAGGCGCTGACACCCTGCCCCCTCCCTCCACAGGCATCACCTTCCTGTCGGGCGGGCAGAGCGAGGAGGAGGCCTCCCTCAACCTCAATGCCATCAACAAGTGCCCCCTGCACAAACCCTGGGCTCTGACCTTCTCCTACGGCCGCGCCCTGCAGGCCTCGGCCCTCAAGGCCTGGGGTGGCAAGAAGGAGAATGCCAAGGCAGCCCAGGAGGAGTATGTCAAGCGGGCCCTGGTATGTGCCCCGCCCCTGGGCGTGGCTGGCTCAGCTAGGGGGGTGGAAGTAGGGGAGCGCGAGGCCTTGCCTGTCATTAGGTACTAGGCTGGCTGTGGGGTGGGTCAGGGAGGATGCCCTGGGGGGTGAGGGCTGGTCCTGGGGAGAAGAACATGTTGGGGGAGAGGGCTGGTCCTGGGAGGTTCAGGGTCCGATGCAGGGAGGACATGCTGGGGGGGACGGGACACGCTTTGGCACCAGAAGGCTATGCTGGGGGGGGGCTGATTCTGGCGGGGAAGGACATGCTCTGGCGCTGGGAGGATGTGCTGGGGGGGAGGGCTGGCCTTGGGGGTTCAGGGTCCAGGGTAGGGAGGATATGCTGGGGGGCTGGCACTGAGGGGGGTGGAGCCCGGTGGCAGTGGGAGAACATGCATAGGGGGGTGCTGGGGGCCTGGTGGGGGGAGAGGTTTTGGGGGGGCGGGGTGCAAGGCACTGATCTGTTTCTGCCCCCTAGGCTAACAGCCTGGCCTGCCAGGGGAAATACAGCCCGAGCGGGCAGAGCGGCGCAGCTGCCAGCGAGTCCCTCTTCGTCTCCAACCACGCCTACTAGGGGGGCCTGGCCACGGCCCCCCGCCAGAGCCCAGCGCCCTGCAGAGAGGTGTGAAGAACCCAGGAATCGACCCTTCCCCCTGCGTCTCAACGCCCTGTGCTGGGGCCAGATGACACTCCAGGTCCCCCCACCATAGCTGCTGGGGTGACCACCCCCCCACATCCCACAATAAAGAAAACCTGTTGAACCAGCTCCTGGCTGTGAGCATCCTTGGGGGGCAGTAGCACAGGGCTATGGGTGGGAGGGGCCAAGGATGGGGGGGGTCAAAGTGGCTCTCCCACAAGTAGCTCCCCGGGGCCAAGTTCCACAAGGGCTGTGCATCTCCCCCACCCCCGAACCACAGAGTGGGGGCCAGAAATGCTCCCCACCCATAGCCCCCACTGAGCCCTGTGGGCACACACAAGGCCCCCCACATCCCATTCTGGGCCTTGTATGCACCTCCCTCTGCACATAGCCCTTACTGGGCCTGGGCCCCTGTGTCTCCTTCCCACCTCTCCCCTGGTACTGCAACACAGCCCTCCCCATGGCCCCCTCAGCACTGCAACCCACATGCACCCCACACTGGGGGGGACTGGCACCCTCCTCCTCACGTACACCCCTCCATTGGGACGGGGCCTAGCAACCCCCCCACGTGCAGTGAAAGCAGGCACTAGGCGCGCACACCCCAAGCCCAGTGGCCTGGGCAGTGGCTGGAGAAGTGGACAGGTGGGGAGCGGGCCTGGACAGCCATGCCATAGGGTGCCAGGGAGGGAAGTGGGGGCACAGACTTTGCAGGCAGCGGGCCCCCCGGGCACAGGTTCTCCCCCCCGCCGGCTCCCCCCGGGCACTGCCCCCCCCCGCCGACCCCCCCCGGGCACTGCCCCCCCCGCCGACCCCCCCCGGGCACTGCCCCCTCCCCGCCGGCTCCCCCCTGGGCACTGCCGCCCCCCGCCGACCCCCCCCGGGCACTGCCCCCTCCCCGCCGGCTCCCCCCGGGCACTGCCCCCCCCCGCCGGCTCCCCCCGGGCACTGCCCCCCCCCCCGCCGACCCCCCCCTGGGCACTGCCCCCTCCCCGCCGGCTCCCCCCTGGGCACTGCCCCCTCCCCGCCGACCCCCCCCGGGCACTGCCCCCTCCCCGCCGGCTCCCCCCTGGGCACTGCCCCCTCCCCGCTGGCTCCCCCCTGGGCACTGCCCCCCCCGCCGACCCCCCCCGGGCACTGCCCCCTCCCCGCTGGCTCCCCCCTGGGCACTGCCCCCCCCGCCGGCCCCCCCCTGGGCACTGCCCCCCCCGCCGGCCCCGCCCCCGGGCACTGCCCCTCCCCCTGGATTGCCCCCGGAAATCGGGTCCCCCGCTCGGCCCGGGGCCGAGGCCGGACACGTGACGTAGGGTCCGCGCCAGGCTGCGCAAGAGGCCCCGCCTCGGGAGCTCAGCGGAAGGCGCCGGATGTGACGTAACGTCCGGTGTCTTTCCTCCCCTTCCTTTTCCGCCTTTCTTCTCGCGGCCTCTGCGCTCCGCCCTTTGCCGTGACGTCACTTCCTGCCTTCGCTCAGTCGTCCGCTCTCCGGCGGGGAAGTGACGTTGCGCCGGGAGGGGGCGGGGCGGGGCCAGCAGCGCTCGGAGCCGGGAGCCCCAGGTACGGGGGGCCGCGGGCGGGGGGGGCGGGGCGGGGGGGGCTGGGCTGGGCTTCCCCCCCCCCCCGGCTGACTGCCCCGCCTCCCCCCAGCCATGGCCGAGATCAGCGACCTGGACCGGCAGATCGAGCAGCTGCGGCGCTGCGAGCTCATCAAGGAGAGCGAGGTGAAGGCGCTGTGCGCCAAGGCCCGGTGAGCGGGGGGGGGCCGGGGGGGCCCGGTGAGCGGGGGGGGGCCGGGGGGGGGCCCGGGGGGGCGGGGCTGCGAGCTCATCAAGGAGAGCGAGGTGAAGGCGCTGTGCGCCAAGGCCCGGTGAGCGGGGGGGCCGGGGGGGCCCGGGGGGGCGGTGCTGCGAGCTCATCAAGGAGAGCGAGGTGAAGGCGCTGTGCGCCAAGGCCCGGTGAGCGGGGGGGGCCGGGGGGGGCCCGGGGGGGCGGGGCTGCGAGCTCATCAAGGAGAGCGAGGTGAAGGCGCTGTGCGCCAAGGCCCGGTGAGCGGGGGGGGGGGGGCCGGGGGGGGCCCGGGGGGGCGGGGCTCCGAGCTCATCAAGGAGAGCGAGGTGAAGGCGCTGTGCGCCAAGGCCCGGTGAGCGGGGGGGGGGCCGGGGGGGGGCCCGGGGGGGCGGGGCTCCGAGCTCATCAAGGAGAGCGAGGTGAAGGCGCTGTGCGCCAAGGCCCGGTGAGCGGGGGGGGGGGGGCCGGGGGGGGGCCCGGGGGGGGCGGGGCTCCGAGCTCATCAAGGAGAGCGAGGTGAAGGCGCTGTGCGCCAAGGCCCGGTGAGCGGGGGGGGGGGCCCGGGGGGGCGGCGCTGCGAGCTCATCAAGGAGAGCGAGGTGAAGGCGCTGTGCGCCAAGGCCGGTGAGCGGGGGGGGCCGGGGGGGGGCCCGGGGGGGCGGGGCTGCGAGCTCATCAAGGAGAGCGAGGTGAAGGCGCTGTGCGCCAAGGCCCGGTGAGCGGGGGGGGGCCGGGGGGGGCCCGGGGGGGCGGGGCTCCGAGCTCATCAAGGAGAGCGAGGTGAAGGCGCTGTGCGCCAAGGCCCGGTGAGCGGGGGGGGGCCGGGGGGGGGCCCGGGGGGGCGGGGGCTCCGAGCTCATCAAGGAGAGCGAGGTGAAGGCGCTGTGCGCCAAGGCCCGGTGAGCGGGGGGGGGGGGGCCGGGGGGGGGGCCCGGGGGGCGGGGCTCCGAGCTCATCAAGGAGAGCGAGGTGAAGGCGCTGTGCGCCAAGGCCCGGTGAGCGGGGGGGGGGGCCCGGGGGGGGCGGCGCTGCGAGCTCATCAAGGAGAGCGAGGTGAAGGCGCTGTGCGCCAAGGCCCGGTGAGCGGGGGGGGCCGGGGGGGGGGCCCGGGGGGGCGGGGCTGCGAGCTCATCAAGGAGAGCGAGGTGAAGGCGCTGTGCGCCAAGGCCCGGTGAGCGGGGGGGGGGCCGGGGGGGGGGCCCGGGGGGGCGGGGCTCCGAGCTCATCAAGGAGAGCGAGGTGAAGGCGCTGTGCGCCAAGGCCCGGTGAGCGGGGGGGGGGGGGGCCGGGGGGGGGCCGGGGGGGCGGGGCTCCGAGCTCATCAAGGAGAGCGAGGTGAAGGCGCTGTGCGCCAAGGCCCGGTGAGCGGGGGGGGGGCCCGGGGGGGGCGGCGCTGCGAGCTCATCAAGGAGAGCGAGGTGAAGGCGCTGTGCGCCAAGGCCCGGTGAGCGGGGGGGGGGCCCGGGGGGGGGCGGCGCTGCGAGCTCATCAAGGAGAGCGAGGTGAAGGCGCTGTGCGCCAAGGCCCGGTGAGCGGGGGGGGGGGGGGGCCGGGGCGGGGCTGCTAGGCCTCCGGCGGGGCGGGGCTGCTAGGCCTCCCGGGGGGGCGGGGCGGGGCGGGGCTGCTAGGCCTCCCGGCGGGGCGGGGCTGCTAGGCCTCCCGGGGGGGCGGGGCGGGGCGGGGCTGCTAGGCCTCCCGGCGGGGCGGGGCTGCTAGGCCTCCCGGGGGGGGGGGCCGGGGCGGGGCTGCTAGGCCTCCCGGCGGGGCGGGGCTGCTAGGCCTCCCGGGGGGGCGGGGCGGGGCGGGGCTGCTAGGCCTCCCGGGAGGCCGGCCCGGGCCCGTCTCTAACCCGCTCGCCCCTGTGCACAAGGGAGATCCTGGTGGAGGAGAGCAACGTGCAGCGAGTGGACTCGCCGGTGACGGTGAGTGCAGGTTTCGGGGAGGGGGGCGTGTTGGGGGGGGCTTGGCTCCCAGCCCCTCACGGCAGCTCTCCCCCCAGTGTGCGGCGACATCCACGGCCAGTTCTACGACCTCAAGGAGCTGTTCAGGGTGAGTAGAGACCCGGCGCTGCCCCGCAGCCCAGCGCGCCCCCTCGCCATCACCCGTCCCCTGCACCCACAGGTCGGGGGGCGACGTTCCAGAGACCAACTACCTCTTCATGGGTGACTTCGTGGATCGTGGTTTCTACAGTGTGGAGACCTTCCTGCTGCTCCTGGCACTCAAGGTGAGGTCCCCCCCCCTCGGCCAGCTTCCCACCCACACCCTACCCCTTCTCCCATTGCCCGTCGGACCGGCTTCCCCTTGCTTGAACACCCCTCCCTGGTCCCTGCTAGCCACATTCTGTTGACTTGGGACTGTCCGGCCCCCGCTAGACACTCCCCTGGGGCTGGAGCCGGATCCCTGTCTCTTGGTTCCAGATAACCCCTCATCTCCCCTAGGTGCGCTACCCCGACCGCATCACGTTAATCCGGGGCAACCACGAGAGCCGGCAGATCACACAGGTGTACGGCTTCTATGACGAGTGCCTGCGCAAGTACGGCTCCGTCACCGTGTGGCGCTACTGCACCGAGATCTTTGACTACCTCAGCCTCTCGGCCATCATCGATGGGAAGGTGCGTTCTTGTGGCCGCGGGGCAGGGCTGGGGCAGGCCTCCTGGGTCCTAACCTCTGCTTCTCTCCTGCAGATCTTCTGTGTCCATGGGGGTCTCTCCCCTCTATCCAGACGCTGGATCAGATCCGCACCATTGATCGCAAGCAGGAGGTGCCGCATGACGGCCCTATGTGTGACCTGCTCTGGTCTGACCCAGAAGGTAAGGGGGTTGGCCGGCAGGAGGAGCGGGGCTTAGTCCTGGCTTACAGGGAGGATTATTTCTTTGGCAAAGATTCAGTCGTTCAGTGTGGGGAGCACACGACGGGCTGAGCAGGACTGGCCTCTCCTCAGACACAACAGGCTGGGGTGTGAGCCCGCGGGGGGCTGGGTACCTCTTCGGCAGCGACGTGGTGGCCCAGTTCAACGCCTCCAATGACATCGACATGATCTGCCGGGCCCACCAGCTGGTGATGGAGGGTTACAAGTGGCACTTCAACGAGACCGTGCTCACCGTGTGGTCAGCCCCCAACTACTGCTACAGGTGAGAGCATGAGGGGCACTGGCGGGGGCAGGCAGGTAGGAAGTAAGAGGCACCAGCAGCCAGAGGTTAGGCACAAGCTGCGGGTCGGGAGGGCCTGAGCTAGCAGGACCTGTAGTTCAGGAGTGAGGAGCACCAGCAGGGATGCGGGCGGGGGGCAGTGAGGGATGCTGGGGGAGACAGGGCCTGGGGGCAGGAGTAAGGGGCACTGGCTGTGCTGGGGGGCAGGGCTGTGGGTCAGGAGTGTGGGCATTGGCTGTGCTGGGGGGCAGGGCTGTGGGTCAGGAGTAAGGGGCACTGGCTGTGCTGGGGGGCAGGGCTGTGGGTCAGGAGTAAGGGGCACTGGCTGTGCTGGGGGGCAGGCTGTGGGTCAGGAGTAAGGGGCACTGGCTGTGCTGGGGGGCAGGGCTGTGGGTCAGGAGTGTGGGGCACTGGCCGGGCTATGTGTGTCACTCCCTCCCCCAGGTGCGGGAATGTGGCTGCCATCCTGGAGCTCGATGAGCATCTGCAGAAGGAATTTATCATCTTTGAAGCTGCCCCCCAGGAAACGCGAGGGATCCCCTCCAAGAAGCCTGTTGCTGACTACTTCCTGTGACCCCCCCACCAGCTGGCCTGAGGCAGCCCTGGCTTCCCCTGCTGGGGCTTTTGGAAGACCTGGGGACGGATCCTGCCCATTCCTTGGGATTGAATGTGG
The DNA here is from genome assembly GCF_049634645.1 of Pelodiscus sinensis. NCBI lineage: Eukaryota > Metazoa > Chordata > Testudines > Trionychidae > Pelodiscus > Pelodiscus sinensis. Next base: position 56,624 of record NW_027465967.1, read on the forward strand.
GGTGGCCAGACTGCAGCCCTGCTCTGGGATGAAGTGACTGTTACCTCCCTGCCCCAAATCTCCAGCATCTTTCTCCAGGTTTCAGCTTCCGTCCCAGGCTCTTATTTAATAGCAAGGCCCCTCCCCCTTCAGCCTGCGTCCTGGCCTGGCTGGCAGCAGGGCCTCTGCCTTCCAAACGGGATCCCACATGTCGGGGCAGCAGGGGACCCAGGCCTGTGAGTCTCCCCACAGCTTCCTCTCCCCCGGGGGATCACTTTCCTCACCAGCCCTTTGGGTAGGCTGGCTATTCCGACATCCCTTTCTCTTTGGGGAGGGGCCCCCACGGTCCCCTTCTTACCTGTCTCTTGACATTTGTATTTCTTTGGTTGAATGACTTTTTCCAATATTTGCCTTTTTTGTTCATTTTAGATAAAAAAAAAAAATTCTAATAAAAATGGGAAAAAAACAGAAAAAAAATAAAGCTACGTTTGTATAAAGAACGAAACTGTGGTAAGTGTTAATCACCTGCCCAGCCCATACCCTGCCCTGGGGCCAGACGGGAGCCAGTGCCCCCTACAGAGAAAAGGTGGCCAATCAGTTCCAGGAGCCATGGGTCAGGTGGGAGGGATTCCTTCTGGGCTCTGGTGCACCTCTTTGAAGTGCGCCTCCTGGAGTCCTAGCAGGGTCCTTTCCCTTCTCAGGGTGGGGGACGACCCTCAGCGCTTGTTGTGCCAGCATCCGAGCCGCTATCCTCAGCACCTCCATGGGCTGGGGAGGGCCAAGGGGAGCCCTCAGCCACCTCTGCCAGCATCTTCCTGTCTGGCCTACGGAGGCTGCTGCCCTGCACAAAGAACTGGCAAGAGGTCCGTGTGCAAGCCTGTAGGGTCAGGCATTGTACTACAGCCGCATCCACCCTTGAGGCCTGCTGTGCTTCACAGCCCCATTGGAACAGCTGACCTGAGGCTCTGTGTAGCAGCAGCCAGAGAGCACTCCCAAACGCCCTGGGGCAGATCTGAGACACACCCATGCTGGGCCGAGTCAGCGTCAGAGCTGGTGCATGCGCCTGGCCCGGTGCCTCGTCCCCGCAGGAGTGGCTCTGCTTGAGCACTGGTTGCGCCCTTGGGCCGTAGGCTCTGTCCAGCTTCCAGCTGTCAGCCCCTGGCAGATCCATTGCCCACGGAGGTCCTGCCAGGCCGGTGCCCGTCACCCCCAGGCTGTCTGTCTCCAGCTCCTGGTGGCTCTTGCTTCAGGCCAGCTTTCTGATCCTTTCAGCCATCCCTTGGCTCTTCTGTGACCATCCAGTTGCTCCCTACCCTCCTGGAACAGCAGCCCCAAGCCGCAGCAGCGCTGCCCCAGGGCCAACCCAGCGAGAGAGTCCGCTGAGAGATCCCCCTTTGTGCAGCCTCAGGCCAGGAGCTCCTGTTTCCAACTAGCCCCTTGCTCAGAGTCCCTGGTTCCCAGGACCGAGCCCGCAGCCTGCCTTGTGCCCAGAGAGCTGGACTGAGCCCTGCTGGGTTCACTGCTGCCTCTTTACCCAGCCGGCTCTGCCCCTCCTGCACGACATCCCCCCCCAGTGTTTGGGGTAGCTGCAGCCTTCTCCAGGGGGAGCAGCCCAGCACAAGGCTGAGACACTGTGGCTGGGACCCCTCCCTCCTGGGCTGGGGGAGGCTGCATTGCCCACAGCACGCTGCTGCCCTAAGGCTGCAGCCTTGCAGGGGCCAGGTTGATAGGATCTATGGACCACAGGACCATATTGATTTGCTTTAAGTCTGTTGCCCTCCCTTAGTTCTTTACTCTGAGTCCTAGAGCAGCTATTTGTATTATCCCGCTGGGATTCATGTCAGCTGGACTTGGAGCCCTGTCCCAGATCATCCCCCTTCCCCTTTTCCAACGTGTGTACTATGTTAACCTCCTTCCAGATGTCTGTAACTCTCCCAGTGCTCTGAGATGTAACACAAAAGCTGCACTGCCTGTCCAGCCAGCTCTTTTAAAACTCTTGAATGCAAATTATCTGGAGCAGCAGTTAGATCTTTTTCAAACTTTAGGAGCTTCTATTTAACATCTTCCACAGATGCTAGTGGAATGGAAGTGTATTGGTACCAGGGGTGAGGACTCCATTGGTTTTTCCTCCCAAACACAGAACTGAAATGCCTGAGCACTTCTGCCTTTTATATTTTTTACTGATGATTCTACCATTTCCAACAATAATGGGCATTGGCCACTGTCAGGATCTTTTTTGTCTCTAAGGCCGCTGGCCATAGATTTCTCCTTGTTCCCTTTGGCCTTTTTTTAGCAATGTTGTGCAATTTCTTTCTTCTCATTTACATTCATTAATATCAATTTTCCCTTTTCTTCTGTTACGTAATTGTTAGAGCTGATTTTACTGCATCTCTGAGCTAGGTTGTTGGTTTGGTTTTGTTTTTTAACCAAAACAAGCTGCTTCTTACTGTCGGCTCTTTGGAGCATCTAGGCAGGTGTCTTTAACTGACTCGCAATTATTCCCATTTTTCTGATTAATTCTTCCCCTGCTGAACTGGGCTTGGCTCGTAATTGTCAGCAGCTTTGTGAATTAGGCTCTATTAAGGCATCTAGTATATCTACTATTGCTCTAGTTGTGGGGCAGTTTCTCTCTCTAGCTTAGGACAAGGGCTGACAGCACCATCCCTCGGCCTGCAGCAACACTCAGAGCTGACGGTTCCCTCTGAGAGCACCAGTGGGTGTCATGCAGGCAAGGCAGGGAGCACTCGACACACGCAAAGCCACTTTGCTGCTTTATTGAGTGGGTGACTTGCTCAGACTCAGATGTTTTAGAAGGGTAGAAAATACCCCCATGTTTGTTTGCCCATGTTCCCCAAAAAGCAGCCTTATTGGCAGGGGGTGAGGTGAGGGGGAGTGCTGTGCTGGGGGTCAGCCAACTGGGAGAGGAATGGGAGGGCGGGGGCTCTGGAGCAGGGTGGGGTGCGCATCAGCTTCTCTGGCTGGCTCTCCCTTGGAATAAATAAAGCAGTTGTGGGGGTGCTTGCCTGGGTGAGGGGCTGCCCCACAGATCGGGGGACAGCCAAGGGAGCCCTCAGAAGAGGCCCTTGCTGCCCCCTCCAGGTAGCTGGTTGGGGGGCCGGGCGGGGCATAGAGGCGTGGTGGGGGATAGGACAGGAAGGGGGGGGAAGCGGAGGTCAGGCACAGGGGGGCCCTCCAGCCCTGCCCCCAGCAGGCAGCTGATATCCAGCCCATAGGGGGAGTAGGTAAGGGGGGGTGCAGTGGGGGTTCTGCACTCTGGTTGGTTGGGGGGGGCTTTGGCAGTGGTGCAGCTGGGGTCCCCCAGTGGCTTCAGGGTAGCAGCTTCAGGAGCAGCACAGGACGAGCTGCAGAGAGAAAAGAGGGAGGTTCATGAAACAGCCTGGCAGGGGGAGGGTGACGGAATAGCCTGTCAAGTACCATGGGGGGCAGGGATGGATCAGCCTAACCTGAGGGCAATGGTAGAGCCCAGCAGAAGGGGGGGAAAGGAACAGCCTGTCAGGTGCCATGCGCGGGGGGGGGGACCGGAACAGCCCGTCAAGTGCCATAGGGGAGGGGGAGGTAAGAGCCCAGCAGGGGGAGGGGACCGGAACAGCCCGTCAAGCGCCATAGGGGAGGGGGAGGTAAGAGCCCAGCAGGGGGAGGGGACCGGAACAGCCCGTCAAGCGCCATAGGGGAGGGGGAGGTAAGAGCCCAGCAGGGGGAGGGGACCGGAACAGCCCGTCAAGCGCCATAGGGGAGGGGGAGGTAAGAGCCCAGCAGGGGGAGTAGGGACCGGAACAGCCCGTCAAGTGCCATAGGGGAGGGGGAGGTAAGAGCCCAGCAGGGGGAGTAGGGACCGGAACAGCCCGTCAAGTGCCATAGGGGAGGGGGAGGTAAGAGCCCAGCAGGGGGAGGGGACCGGAACAGCCCGTCAAGCGCCATAGGGGAGGGGGAGGTAAGAGCCCAGCAGGGGGAGTAGGGACCGGAACAGCCCGTCAAGTGCCATAGGGGAGGGGGAGGTAAGAGCCCAGCAGGGGGAGTAGGGACCGGAACAGCCCGTCAAGTGCCATAGGGGAGGGGGAGGTAAGAGCCCAGCAGGGGGAGGGGACCGGAACAGCCCGTCAAGTGCCATAGGGGAGGGGGAGGTAAGAGCCCAGCAGGGGGAGTAGGGACCGGAACAGCCCGTCAAGTGCCATAGGGGAGGGGGAGGTAAGAGCCCAGCAGGGGGAGTAGGGACCGCCAACCAGACCCAGAGGGAGGGCAGTACTACAATTAATGGGGATGGGAAGGGAAGGAAACCAATGGACCCACCCCCGTGCTGCCATTGGCTGGCTGGCCCTTACCACTCACAGGGAGAACTACATCTCCCACAGTGCAATGGGGCAAGTGCCTGGCGAGCACTCATGCTGCTTCTTGGCGGCTTGGGACTCGGTGCATTATGGGAGGTGTAGTTGAAGTCGCTGACACCACTTCATCTGCCATGATTCCCCACTCTGCTTGGCATTGCATTGTGGGAGTTGCAGTCCTCCAGGGAGCTCACGCGTAGAGGGTGAGAACTACAGCACCCAGAAGGCAAGATGCCAGCCAGGGAAAGGCAGTGGCCCCTCGCAGTCCTGGCTGGCCCCAGGCAAGGCAGCATTTGGGAGTCACAACTGAAAAGTTGCAGCTGGAAGTTTAGATTTTTGCAGAACCTGCATTTTCGACACAATTGCTGCCCCGTCCACAGGGGTGCCTGGTCCAGGTGGGGGGGGGCAGTGCCAATGGTGGCAGGGCACAGGGGCTCTGCACCTCCCAAGTGCTACCAGAAGACTCGTGCCCTGGCGCCCCCCGCTCCAGAGGTGTAGATCAGAGGCCCTAGCATGACCCCTGCACTCACCTGGCATAGCCGGCGGGCCCTTGGGGGGGGTGCAGTCCGTGGAAGGCAGCTGGATGCTGCACGTATGCCTCAGCACTGGGGTTCAGTCCTCCAAGGGGGCAGGCCAGCTCCTCGCTCCCACCAGGAGGGTAAGAGGAAGAGGTGGGGTGGAAGGAGCAGTCAGGGGGAACTGGTGGCTCTGGGGGGGGGCCCTGGGTGGAGTCGCAGGGCCCTCGCTTGCAGTCTGGGGGAGGAGAGGTGCAAAGGGTTAATGGTGGGGGGCTGGGAGAGCTGGCAGTGAGCAGTGGGGGGAAAGGGCTGGTGGATGGTGCATGCTGGGGGTCCCATACCAGCCTCGTTCCCCACCGGTGCAGCCACATCGCCCCTCATCTTCCTCTTGATCCTGGCATCTCGCTCCCTGGGAGGCAGGGAGAAAGATGGGGGTTAAGGGGCTGATGGCTCCAATCCTCTCCCGAGCTGGCCACCCTCAGGGCAACCCCAGCCCTTCACATCCCCACAGGGTTCCCCGATTGCTGCCCTCACCCTCACCCCTCCCATCCTAGCAGCCCAGCCCCCTCCATGCGCCCCACACCTCTTGCTGTTCATGCCGTTCTCTCGGAAGCCCTTGGCGAAGGGGTTACTCTCAATCTTCATCTGGGTGATCTGGATGGGGATGAGGGCAGAGGGGTGAGCAAGGGCCGCGAGGGGTGAGGGCAGCGGCTGGGGGCTGGGGGCTGGCTCACCTTGGGGCTCTGGTAGGCTGTGACGGTGAGGAAGGCTGTCTCAGGGAAGGTGAAGGAGGCACAGCCTCCCCCACGCCCTCCCGGCCCCCCCGCTCCCACCACGTGTACACGGGGCTGGTAGCGATGCATGGAGTGCAGGATGAGCTGGGGAACAGAAGGGAGTTAGACATGCGCCCCTGAGAGCCTGCACCCCGTCCCCACTCCTCGCCATCTAATCCCGCCCACTGGTCCCTAGGCTCCGCCCACACATTCTTAATCCCCTCCCCTCTGCACCATAGCCCCTCCCACACTCTCTTTGCCCGACCCTGCCCACGTACGTGGCCGTGGGGGTCCAGCGTGTTGTTGGTCAGCTTGAGACGGTGGAAAGACACGGGCTGGCGCATCCAGTGGGCACCTGAGGCTGGGGAGTCGGGGTGGATGTAGACCCGGTCAGGGGGCGGCAGCTCGGCCTTGCCACTGGCCTCCCAGCGCTGGCCCTGCCACTTGTAGCGCGAAGCCCCGGCCGGAACCATGTCCACCAGCAGCAGGTACTTCGCCTCGGGGTCCAGCCCCGTCACCGACACCTTCAGCTGGGGGAACATCCGCCTGTGGGGGGAGACAGGGTTGAGGGGCTCGGGTTCAATGGGGACAAGGCCCCCCCCCACACACAAATGTCCCTTTTCCATCCCTGTGTGGAATAAATTGTTCCCTGTGCACCACGGTGCGATTAGATGTGCACCACCAGCAGAAACACGCACCTGGCTGGGGCCTCTGCTCATCAACCAGGCACGCAAGGGAACCCGGCCACAGACCCTCCCTCCCACTTTAGACCCCCCCCATAGACTCACCACAGCCCCTCCCCCCAGGCCCTCCCCACACCACAGCCCACTCTTACCGCCCTGATTTAGTGATGATCATCTCAGTGCCCACGGCAGAGAAACGCTTCCACAGCTCCCGGTTCTCCAGGCTCAGCCGCACACTGGAGGACAGGCGGGGAGGCTCGGCCGGGGGCAGCTGCTGCCCACCTGCATAGGGCAGGGGTGGGGCAGGAAGGGCCAGCGGGGCGCCCGAAGGAGGTGGAGGCAGAAGCCGTCCAACCCGGTCCAATGTAGGGCAGAAGGGCTCCAACTTGGGTGCTGGCACACCATCCAGATCTAGGTGAGCAGAAACCAATCAGAGATGGAGTCTGCAGGACGGGAGTGGGGGGCACCAGTGGGGCTGGGCTGGCAGGGGCTGCGGGGCCAGGAGTGAGGGGCACCAGCAGGGCTGGGGGAGCAGGGTGTGGCCGGTACGGGCTGCGGGGCAGGAGTGGGGGGCACCGGCAGGTCAGGGGCTGTGGGGCAGGAGTGAGAGGCACTAGCAGGCCGGGAGGACGCAGGGACTGCGGAGGGGGGAGTGAGGGGCACCGGCAGGGCTGTGGGAGCAGGGTGAGGCCAGTAGGGGCTGCGGGGGGAGTGAGGGGCACCGGCAGGCTGGGGGGTGGCCCAGAGGCTGCGGGGGGGAGTGAGGGGCACCGGCAGGCTGGGAGTGGCCCAGGGGCTGCGGGGGGGAGTGAGGGGCACCGGCAGGCCGGGGGTGGCCTGGGGCTGCGGGGGGGAGTGAGGGGCACCGGCAGGCCGGGGGTGGCCCAGGGGCTGCGGGGGGAGTGAGGGGCACGGCAGGCGCGGGGGGGCCCAGGGCTGCGGGGGGGAGTGAGGGGCACCGGCAGGCCGGGGGTGGCCCAGGGGCTGCGGGGGGGAGTGAGGGGCACCGGCAGGCTGGGAGTGGCCCAGGGGCTGCGGGGGGGAGTGAGGGGCACCGGCAGCCTGGGGGTGGCCCCAGGGGCTGCGGGGGGGAGTGAGGGGCACCGGCAGGCTGGGAGTGGCCCAGGGGCTGCGGGGGGGAGTGAGGGGCACCGGCAGCCTGGGGGTGGCCCAGGGGCTGCGGGGGGGAGTGAGGGGCACCGGCAGGCTGGGGTGGCCCAGGGGTGGCGGGGGGGAGTGAGGGGCACCGGCAGGCTGGGGGTGGCCCAGGGGCTGCGGGGGGGAGTGAGGGGCACCGGCAGGCTAGGGGGGGCCCAGGGGCTGCGGGGGGAGTGAGGGGCACCGGCAGGCTGGGGGTGGCCCAGGGGCTGCGGGGGGGAGTGAGGGGCACCGGCAGGCTGGGGGGGGCCCAGGGGCTGCGGGGGGGAGTGAGGGGCACCGGCAGGCTGGGGGGGGGGGCCCAAGGGCTGCGGGGGGGAGTGAGGGGCACCGGCAGGCTGGGGGGGGGCCCAGGGGCTGCGGGGGGGAGTGAGGGGCACCGGCAGGCTGGGGGGGGCCCAGGGGCTGCGGGGGGGAGTGAGGAGCACTGGCAGGCTGGGGGGGCCCAGGGGCTGCGGGGGGGAGTGAGGGGCACCGGCAGGCTGGGGGGGGCCCAGGGGCTGCGGGGGGGAGTGAGGGGCACAGGCAGGCTGGGGGGGGCCCAGGGGCTGCGGGGGGGAGTGAGGGGCACCGGCAGGCTGGGGGGGGCCCAGGGGCTGCGGGGGGGAGTGAGGGGCACCGGCAGGCTGGGGGGGGCCCAGGGGCTGCGGGGGGGAGTGAGGGGCACTGGCAGGCTGGGGGGGGGCCCAGGGGCTGCGGGGGGAGTGAGGGGCACCGGCAGGCTGGGGGGGGCCCAGGGGCTGCGGGGGGGAGTGAGGGGCACTGGCAGGCTGGGGGTGGCCCAGGGGCTGCGGGGGGAGTGAGGGGCACCGGCAGGCCGGGAGGGCAGGGTGAGGGGTTTGGGTCACACTCTGAGGCTCCAGGAATCTCACATCCTGCTGCCACTCCCCCCACCAGTTGGTCGCTATCTGGTGCTAAGAGCTCCGCTGGTGGGGGGCGGCAGGGCCTCTCCAGATCCCCCCAGCCCCAGTGAGCTCCTGCTTGTCCATCGTCCCCTTCCTCCTCTGCCCCCAGCTCCCTTGCCACCTCTGCCCCAATGCTATGGGCCCCCTTTCCACCCCCCACACCACTGGGGCCCCTTCCTCCCCCCCCCATGGATGCCCCCGCCCCAGAGCCAGCCGCCCTGGCCCGCTCACCTGGGTAGCGGAACCCTTCGTACTGGGCCCCGGGCCCCGGCGGGAAGCCAGCCGGCAGCCCCCCGTGGGGCGCGGGGCGCAGCGGGTAGGAGCCCCCCAGCTGGGGGAACAGCTCAGACGCGGGGTACATGCTGGGCAGCAGGGCTTCTCTCCTGGCTCGGGGAGGGGAGTGGAGCCTGGTGGTTAGAGCTGGGGCCGGACACCCGGACGCCTGGCTTCTCCTGGCTGCTCTGCTCTGGCTCGGAGGTGTCTGGCCCCCTATTTATGGGCTGCCCCGGCACTTTGAAGCGAGTCCCCAAATGGCTCCTGGACAGCAGGAGGGGCAGGGCGGGCGGGAGGGGCTCTGCTGGGGGCGCGGGGGGAGGAGGGAACGGCCTAGCAAGAAGGCAAAGCGCCCTGCCCCCCCAGCCTGCTGACGCCCCCACTCCCACCCCGAACCGCTGCCCCCTAACCTGCCAATGCCCCCTGCTCTCACCCCCAGCCTGCCAACACCCCTCACTCCCGCCCTGCAGCCCCTGCCCCCCACCCCCACCCCCTTCCCCCCCAGCCTGCCAACACCCCTCACTCCCGCCCTGCAGCCCCTGCCCCCCACCCCCTTCCCCCCCAGCCTGCCAACACCCCTCACTCCCGCCCTGCAGCCCCTGCCCCCTTGCCCCCCAGCCTGCCAACACCCCTCACTCCCACCCTGCAGCCCCTGCCCCCCACCCCCTTCCCCTTCAGCCTGCCAACACCCCTCACTCCCGCCCTGCAGCCCCTGCCCCCCACCCCCACCCCCTTCCCCCCCAGCCTGCCAACACCCCTCACTCCCGCCCTGCAGCCCCTGCCCCCCCACCCCCTTCCCCCCCAGCCTGCCAACACCCCTCACTCCCGCCCTGCAGCCCCTGCCCCAGCCTGCCGACATCTCCTGTTCCCACCCCCAGCTTGCTGGTGCCCCCCCACAGCCGTTGCACCTCCCAGCCTTACTCTGCCTCTCACTTCCACCCCACAGCTCCTGCCCCCAAGGCCTTCTGGAGCCCCGCAGCCCCCGCCCCGCCAGTGCTCCCCATTTCTGACCCACAGGCCCTGCCAGCCCAGCCCTGGGCTCCCCTGTTTTAAGTAACCTAATTGCCCAATTAACACCTTGGCTCCAAAGTGGCTTGATTGATCCTGGCCTGGTTTACAAGGAGGGAGGAATCATTTGTCAGCCAGCTGTTTTCACAGCTGTGCCAGACAGCTGCAAGGGTGGGGCGGGGGCTGGGAGCCAGGACCCCTGGGTTCTCTCAGGCTCTTGCTCTGTGTGTGGGGGGGGGGGGTCTGGTGGGTTAGAGCAGCCCTGGGCCTTGGGTCTGGCTCCTGCCTCTGGAGTGGACGTGGGGTTAGTGACATGGACGCCAGGCCAGGCCAGGAGCACCCCACGGCCAGGGCCCTGCCCCCTCGCACCGCGCCCCCTGCTGGGCCAGGCCAGGAGCACCCCACGGCCAGGGCCCTGCCCCCTCGCACCGCGCCCCCTGCTGGGCCAGGCCAGGAGCACCCCACGGCCAGGGCCCTGCCCCCTCCCCGCCGCGCCCCCTGCTGGGCCAGGCCAGGAGCACCCCACGGCCAGGGCCCTGCCCCCCTCGCACCGCGCCCCCCTGCTGGGCCAGGCCAGGAGCACCCCACGGCCAGGGCCCTGCCCCCTCCCCGCCGCGCCCCCTGCTGGGCCGGGCCAGGAGCACCCCACGGCCAGGGCCCTGCCCCCTCGCACCACGCCCCCTGCTGGGCCAGGCCAGGAGCACCCCACGGCCAGGGCCCTGCCCCCCTCGCACCGCGCCCCCTGCTGGGCCAGGCCAGGAGCACCCCACGGCCAGGGCCCTGCCCCCTCCCCGCCGCACCCCCTGCTGGGCCAGGCCAGGAGCACCCCACGGCCAGGGCCCTGCCCCCTCGCACCGCGCCCCCTGCTGGGCCAGGCCAGGAGCACCCCACGGCCAGGGCCCTGCCCCCTCGCACCGCGCCCCCTGCTGGGCCAGGCCAGGAGCACCCCACGGCCAGGGCCCTGCCCCCTCGCACCGCGCCCCCTGCTGGGCCAGGCCAGGAGCACCCCACGGCCAGGGCCCTGCCCCCTCCCCGCCGCGCCCCCTGCTGGGCCAGGCCAGGAGCACCCCACGGCCAGGGCCCTGCCCCCTCCCCGCCGCACCCCCTGCTGGGCCAGGCCAGGAGCACCCCACGGCCAGGGCCCTGCCCCCTCGCACCGCGCCCCCTGCTGGGCCAGGCCAGGAGCACCCCATGGCCAGGGCCCTGCCCCCTCGCACCGCGCCCCCTGCTGGGCCAGGCCAGGAGCACCCCACGGCCAGGGCCCTGCCCCCTCCCCGCCGCGCCCCCTGCTGGGCCAGGCCAGGAGCACCCCACGGCCAGGGCCCTGCCCCCTCCCCGCCGCACCCCCTGCTGGGCCAGCTCAGGAGCACCCCACGGCCAGGGCCCTGCCCCCTCCCCGCCGCGCCCCCTGCTGGGCCAGGCCAGGAGCACCCCATGGCCAGGGCCCTGCCCCCTCCCCGCCGCGCCCCCTGCTGGGCCAGGCCAGGAGCACCCCACGGCCAGGGCCCTGTCCCCTCGCACCGCGCCCCCTGCTGGGCCAGGCCAGGAGCACCCCACGGCCAGGGTCCTGCCCCCATCGCACCGCGCCCCTGCTGGGCCAGGCCAGGAGCACCCCACGGCCAGGGCCCTGTCCCCTCCCCACCGCGCCCCCTGCTGGGCCAGCTCAGGAGCACCCCACGGCCAGGGCCCTGCCCCCTCGCACCGCGCCCCCTGCTGGGCCAGCTCAGGAGCACCCCATGGCCAGAGCCCTGCCCCCTCCCCGCCGCGCCCCCTGCTGGGCCAGGCCAGGAGCACCCCACGGCCAGGGCCCTGTCCCCTCGCACCGCGCCCCCTGCTGGGCCAGGCCAGGAGCACCCCACGGCCAGGGTCCTGCCCCCATCGCACCGCGCCCCTGCTGGGCCAGGCCAGGAGCACCCCACGGCCAGGGCCCTGTCCCCTCCCCACCGCGCCCCCTGCTGGGCCAGCTCAGGAGCACCCCACGGCCAGGGCCCTGCCCCCCTCGCACCGCGCCCCCTGCTGGGCCAGGCCAGGAGCACCCCACGGCCAGGGCCCTGCCCCCTCGCACCGCGCCCCCTGCTGGGCCAGGCCAGGAGCACCCCACGGCCAGGGCCCTGCCCCCTCGCACCGCGCCCCCTGCTGGGCCAGGCCAGGAGCACCCCACGGCCAGGGCCCTGCCCCCTCGCACCGCGCCCCCTGCTGGGCCAGGCCAGGAGCACCCCACGGCCAGGGCCCTGCCCCCTCCCCGCCGCACCCCCTGCTGGGCCAGGCCAGGAGCACCCCACGGCCAGGGCCCTGCCCCCTCCCCGCCGCGCCCCCTGCTGGGCCGGGCCAGGAGCACCCCACGGCCAGGGCCCTGCCCCCTCGCACCACGCCCCCTGCTGGGCCACCAGGCCAGACCAGGAACTCTCTCACGGCCAGGGCTCTGCCTCCAACATTCCTGTGGTGGAAGAACACCTCAGCAGTCCAGCACCCTGGCATTTAATTTAAAAAAGGGGAATTACGCAAAAATGAGGAGGTTAGTTAAACAGAAATTAAAAGGCACAGTGACTGGAGCCAAATCCCTGAAAGCTGCATGGAAACTTTTTAAAGACACCATAATAGAGGCCCAACTTAAATGTCTACCCCAAATTTAAAAACATAGCAAGAGACCTAAAAAAGAGTCACCGTGGCTTAACCGCCATGTAAAAGAAGCAGTGAGGGACAAAACGGTATCTTTTAAGAAGTGGAAGTCCAATCCTAGTGAGATAAATAGAAAGGAACAGAAACACTGTCAAATCAAGTGTAAAAATTTAATCAGAAAAGCAAAAAAAGATTTTGAGGAACAGCCAAAAACTCAAAAAGAAATAACAAAATGTTTTTTAAGTACATTAGAAGCAGGAAGCCTGCTAAAAAGCCTGTGGGTCCCCTAGATGATCGAGCTATAAAAGGAGCAATCAAGGACGATAAAGCCATTGCGGAGAAACTAAATGATTTCTTTGCTTCAGTCTTCACGGCTGAGGACGTTGGGGAGATTCCCATATCTGCACCGTCCTTTGTGGGTGATGAATCTGAGGAACTGTCCCGGATTGAAGTGTCATTAGAGGAGGTTTTGGAACAAATAGAAAAACTTAATGTTAACAAATCTCCGGGACCGGATGGCATTCATCCAAGGGTTCTAAAAGAACTCAAATGGGAAATTGCTGAGCTATTATCTGTGGTTTGTAACCTGTCCTTTAAATCGGCTTCTGTACCTAATGACTAGAAGGTAGCCAATGTGACACCAATATTTAAAAAGGGCTCTAGAGGTGATCCTGGCAATTACAGACCGGTAAGTCTAACTTCAGTACCGGGCAAATTAGTTGAAACAATAGTAAAGAATAAAATTGTGAGGCATGTAGAAGAACATAATTTGTTGGACAAAAGTCAACATGGTTTCTGTAAAGGGAAATCCTGTCTTACTAATCTATTAGAGTTCTTTGAAGGGGTTAACAAACCTGCGGACAACGGGGATCCAGTAGATATAGTGTACTTTAGTGTACTTTTCAGAAAGCCTTTGACAAGGTCCCTCACCAAAGGCTCTTGTGTAAATTCCATGGCCATGGGATAAGAGGGAAGGTCCTTTCTTGGATTGAGAACTGGTTAAAAGACAGGAAACAAAGGGTAGGAATAAAAGGTACATTTTCAGATTGGAGAGGGGTAACTAGTGGTGTCCCCCAAGGGTCAGTCCTGGGACCAATCCTGTTCAACTTATTCATAAATGATCTGGAGAAAGGGGTAAGCAGTGAGGTAGTAAAGTTTGCAGATGATACCAAACTGTTCAGGATAGTCAAGACAGAAGCAGACTGTGAGGGACTCCAAGAAGATCTCACCAAACTGAGTGATTGGGCAACAAAATGGCAAATGAAATTTCATGTGGATAAGTGTAAAGTAATGCACATCGGGAAAAATAACCCCAACTATAGGTACAGTCTGATGGGGGCTAATTTGGCTACGACAAATCAGGAAAGAGATCTTGGAGTTATCGTGGACAGTTCTCTGAAAACTTCCACACAGTGTGCAGCGGCGGTCAAAAAGGCAAATAGGATGCTAGGAATTATTAGGAAAGGGATAGAAAATAAGACCCAGAATCTCTTACTGCCCCTGTATAAAACTATGGTACACCCACATCTTGAATACTGTGTACAGATGTGGTCTCCTCACCTCAAAAAAGATATTTTGGCCTTGGAAAGGGTTCAGAAAAGGGCAACTAAAATGATTAGGGGTTTGGAACGGGTCCCATATGAGGAGAGGTTAAAGCGACTGGGACTTTTCAGTTTAGAAAAGAGGAGACTGCGGGGGGATAGGATAGAGGTCTATAAAATCATGAGTGGTGTGGAGAGGGCCAATAAAGAAAAGTTATTTATTAGTTCCCTAAATAGAAGAACTAGAGGACACCAAATGAAATTAATGGGGAGCAGGTTTAAAACTAATAAAAGAAAGTTCTTCTTCACACAGCGTGTAGTCAACCTGTGGAACTCCTTGCCAGAGGAGGCTGTGAAGGCTAGGACTAGAATAGAGTTTAAAGAGAAGCTAGATAATTTCATGGAGGTTAGGTCCATAAAAGGCTATTAGCCAGGGGATAAAATGGTGCCCCTGGCCCCTGTTTGTCAGAGGCTGGAGAGGGATGGCAGGAGACAAATCGCTTGATCATTGTCTTAGGTCCACCCTCTCTGGGGCACCTGGTGCTGGCCACTGTCAGCAGACAGGACACTGGGCGAGATGGACCTTTGGTCTGACCCAGTACAGCCGCTCTCATGTTCCTCCCCACCACGCCCCCTGCTGGGCCCGGCCAGGAGCACCCCACAGCCAGGGCCCTGCCCCTCCCCCCTCCCCACCACGCCCCCTGCTGGGCCCGGCCAGGAGCACCCCACAGCCAGGGCCCTGCCCCTCCCCCCTCCCCACCACGCCCCCTGCTGGGCCAGGCCAGGAGCACCCCACGGCCAGGGTCCTGCCCCCATCGCACCGCGCCCCTGCTGGGCCAGGCCAGGAGCACCCCACGGCCAGGGCCCTGTCCCCTCCCCACCGCGCCCCCTGCTGGGCCAGCTCAGGAGCACCCCACGGCCAGGGCCCTGCCCCCTCGCACCGCGCCCCCTGCTGGGCCAGGCCAGGAGCACCCCACGGCCAGGGCCCTGCCCCCTCGCACCGCGCCCCCTGCTGGGCCAGGCCAGGAGCACCCCACGGCCAGGGCCCTGCCCCCTCGCACCGCGCCCCCTGCTGGGCCAGGCCAGGAGCACCCCACGGCCAGGGCCCTGCCCCCTCGCACCCGCGCCCCCTGCTGGGCCAGGCCAGGAGCACCCCACGGCCAGGGCCCTGCCCCCTCCCCGCCGCACCCCCTGCTGGGCCAGGCCAGGAGCACCCCACGGCCAGGGCCCTGCCCCCTCCCCGCCGCGCCCCCTGCTGGGCCGGGCCAGGAGCACCCCACGGCCAGGGCCCTGCCCCCTCGCACCACGCCCCCTGCTGGGCCACCAGGCCAGACCAGGAACTCTCTCACGGCCAGGGCTCTGCCTCCAACATTCCTGTGGTGGGAAGAACACCTCAGCAGTCCAGCACCCTGGCATTTAATTTAAAAAAGGGGAATTACGCAAAAATGAGGAGGTTAGTTAAACAGAAATTAAAAGGCACAGTGACTGGAGCCAAATCCCTGAAAGCTGCATGGAAACTTTTTAAAGACACCATAATAGAGGCCCAACTTAAATGTCTACCCCAAATTTAAAAACATAGCAAGAGACCTAAAAAAGAGTCACCGTGGCTTAACCGCCATGTAAAAGAAGCAGTGAGGGACAAAACGGTATCTTTTAAGAAGTGGAAGTCCAATCCTAGTGAGATAAATAGAAAGGAACAGAAACACTGTCAAATCAAGTGTAAAAATTTAATCAGAAAAGCAAAAAAAGATTTTGAGGAACAGCCAAAAACTCAAAAAGAAATAACAAAATGTTTTTTAAGTACATTAGAAGCAGGAAGCCTGCTAAAAAGCCTGTGGGTCCCCTAGATGATCGAGCTATAAAAGGAGCAATCAAGGACGATAAAGCCATTGCGGAGAAACTAAATGATTTCTTTGCTTCAGTCTTCACGGCTGAGGACGTTGGGGAGATTCCCATATCTGCACCGTCCTTTGTGGGTGATGAATCTGAGGAACTGTCCCGGATTGAAGTGTCATTAGAGGAGGTTTTGGAACAAATAGAAAAACTTAATGTTAACAAATCTCCGGGACCGGATGGCATTCATCCAAGGGTTCTAAAAGAACTCAAATGGGAAATTGCTGAGCTATTATCTGTGGTTTGTAACCTGTCCTTTATCGGCTTCTGTACCTAATGACTAGAAGGTAGCCAATGTGACACCAATATTTAAAAAGGGCTCTAGAGGTGATCCTGGCAATTACAGACCGGTAAGTCTAACTTCAGTACCGGGCAAATTAGTTGAAACAATAGTAAAGAATAAAATTGTGAGGCATGTAGAAGAACATAATTTGTTGGACAAAAGTCAACATGGTTTCTGTAAAGGGAAATCCTGTCTTACTAATCTATTAGAGTTCTTTGAAGGGGTTAACAAACCTGCGGACAACGGGGATCCAGTAGATATAGTGTACTTTAGTGTACTTTTCAGAAAGCCTTTGACAAGGTCCCTCACCAAAGGCTCTTGTGTAAATTCCATGGCCATGGGATAAGAGGGAAGGTCCTTTCTTGGATTGAGAACTGGTTAAAAGACAGGAAACAAAGGGTAGGAATAAAAGGTACATTTTCAGATTGGAGAGGGGTAACTAGTGGTGTCCCCCAAGGGTCAGTCCTGGGACCAATCCTGTTCAACTTATTCATAAATGATCTGGAGAAAGGGGTAAGCAGTGAGGTAGTAAAGTTTGCAGATGATACCAAACTGTTCAGGATAGTCAAGACAGAAGCAGACTGTGAGGGACTCCAAGAAGATCTCACCAAACTGAGTGATTGGGCAACAAAATGGCAAATGAAATTTCATGTGGATAAGTGTAAAGTAATGCACATCGGGAAAAATAACCCCAACTATAGGTACAGTCTGATGGGGGCTAATTTGGCTACGACAAATCAGGAAAGAGATCTTGGAGTTATCGTGGACAGTTCTCTGAAAACTTCCACACAGTGTGCAGCGGCGGTCAAAAAGGCAAATAGGATGCTAGGAATTATTAGGAAAGGGATAGAAAATAAGACCCAGAATCTCTTACTGCCCCTGTATAAAACTATGGTACACCCACATCTTGAATACTGTGTACAGATGTGGTCTCCTCACCTCAAAAAAGATATTTTGGCCTTGGAAAGGGTTCAGAAAAGGGCAACTAAAATGATTAGGGGTTTGGAACGGGTCCCATATGAGGAGAGGTTAAAGCGACTGGGACTTTTCAGTTTAGAAAAGAGGAGACTGCGGGGGGATAGGATAGAGGTCTATAAAATCATGAGTGGTGTGGAGAGGGCCAATAAAGAAAAGTTATTTATTAGTTCCCTAAATAGAAGAACTAGAGGACACCAAATGAAATTAATGGGGAGCAGGTTTAAAACTAATAAAAGAAAGTTCTTCTTCACACAGCGTGTAGTCAACCTGTGGAACTCCTTGCCAGAGGAGGCTGTGAAGGCTAGGACTAGAATAGAGTTTAAAGAGAAGCTAGATAATTTCATGGAGGTTAGGTCCATAAAAGGCTATTAGCCAGGGGATAAAATGGTGCCCCTGGCCCCTGTTTGTCAGAGGCTGGAGAGGGATGGCAGGAGACAAATCGCTTGATCATTGTCTTAGGTCCACCCTCTCTGGGGCACCTGGTGCTGGCCACTGTCAGCAGACAGGACACTGGGCGAGATGGACCTTTGGTCTGACCCAGTACAGCCGCTCTCATGTTCCTCCCCACCACGCCCCCTGCTGGGCCCGGCCAGGAGCACCCCACAGCCAGGGCCCTGCCCCTCCCCCCTCCCCACCACGCCCCCTGCTGGGCCCGGCCAGGAGCACCCCACAGCCAGGGCCCTGCCCCTCCCCCCTCCCCACCACGCCCCCTGCTGGGCCCGGCCAGGAGCACCCCACAGCCAGGGCCCTGCCCCTCCCCCCTCCCCAGCACGCCCCCTGCTGGGCCAGGCCAGGAGCTCCCCCACAGCCAGGGCCCTGCCCCCTCCCCCCTCCCCACCACGCCCCCTGCTGGGCCCGGCCAGGAGCACCCCACAGCCAGGGCCCTGCCCCTCCCCCCTCCCCACCACGCCCCCTGCTGGGCCCGGCCAGGAGCACCCCACAGCCAGGGCCCTGCCCCTCCCCCCTCCCCAGCACGCCCCCTGCTGGGCCAGGCCAGGAGCTCCCCCACAGCCAGGGCCCTGCCCCCTCCCCCCTCCCCACCACGCCCCCTGCTGGGCCCGGCCAGGAGCACCCCACAGCCAGGGCCCTGCCCCTCCCCCCTCCCCACCACGCCCCCTGCTGGGCCCGGCCAGGAGCACCCCACAGCCAGGGCCCTGCCCCTCCCCAGCACGCCCCCTGCTGGGCCAGGCCAGGAGCTCCCCCACAGCCAGGGCCCTGCCCCCTCCCCCCTCCCCACCACGCCCCCTGCTGGGCCCGGCCAGGAGCACCCCACAGCCAGGGCCCTGCCCCTCCCCCCTCCCCACCACGCCCCCTGCTGGGCCCGGCCAGGAGCTCCCCCACAGCCAGGGCCCTGGCCCCTCCCCCCTCCCCACCACGCCCCCTGCTGGGCCCGGCCAGGAGCACCCCACAGCCAGGGCCCTGCCCCCTCCCCCCTCCCCACCACGCCCCCTGCTGGGCCCGGCCAGGAGCACCCCACAGCCAGGGCCCTGCCTCTCCCCCCTCCCCACCACGCCCCCTGCTGGGCCAGGCCAGGAGCTCCCCCACAGCCAGGGCCCTGCCCCCTCCCCACTGCGCCCCCTGCTGGGCCCGGCCAGGAGCACCCCACAGCCAGGGCCCTGCCCCTCCCCCCTCCCCACCCCGCCCCCTGCTGGGCCAGGCCAGGAGCTCCCCCACAGCCAGGGCCCTGCCCCCTCCCCACTGCGCCCCCTGCTGGCAGAGGCAGGAACAGGGGAACACACGGTTGAAGCGGCTTTATTTACACGCACTGATTTGCAGTCACTGCTGTACCCCCCCTTGTACACAGCCGCCCCCCACTCCGGGCACCGGCCCACCCACCCTCACGTGAGCCAATCACAACATCCCCCAGGCTCCCACTGAACAGTGGGCCTGTCCTGGTGAGCCCAGTCCGCCTGTGAATTCATCTTCCTTAGTGTCACCATACAGATTAGGCAGGTGTGGCCATCTCCCTGGATACTGGGCAGCAAAGTCCTGCCCCTGCACAGCTGGCCCAGGTTCCAAGTGTGGTCTCCATAGCAACGTCACAGTGACACCTCAGCCCCTAGTGGGGGGCAAGGTTTGCGATTGGTCTCCATGGAAACTGTCCCAGAGCTCCGCCCCTCAGTGTGTCTCCACGGAGGTGATGCTGCAAGGCCCCGCCCCAGGGCTGGTATGGCGCCCCGCCCCCAGGATAGTGGGGGGGTCCCGGCCAGAGCTGGGGAGGGCTCAGTCCCAGCCGTTGTCCTTGATCATGTGGCTCAGCTCGATGATGAATTTCCCCTCCTTGTACTTCTGGCTGCTCTCGAAGGCTTGCTCCTGTGGGGACAGAGCCGGTCAGCCCCCGGGCCCGACCCCTGGCACCAGGCCGGGCTCAGTGGCGGCAGGGCCGGGCCAAGGGGGCTGCAGCCCGGGGCTGATGGCCATTGTCCGTGGGGAAGAGGTCCCTGTGAGCCAGGCCTTGGCCAGCTGCTCATGCAGCCGGCGGATAGCACAAAGCGAACAGCAGGCTCTGCTGCTGTGGGGCTGCCCGTCCGCACGCGCCTGTGCACGGCCCAAAGCTTATTCCGCACCCGAGGGAAGGTCGGTGGGGAGCAGCGGCCCGGGCCCCCACTCACGTATTTCCAGCCCAGCGTGGTCTTGCAGCTTTCGCAGTAGATGTCGGACACTGCATGTAGCCCTGTCAGCAGCACCCGCTCCTCCGCCGGCCCACAGCCCACGTTCACCCTGCAGGAGAGGGCAAAGGTCAGCACCCGCACCCCTGGGTCCCCCTCCTAGCACAGTCTCCCATCCCCACGCCCAGTGCCCCCATACTCACACCGAGTTGAAGAGGTACGCGCGGCCCTGACTCCCTTGGAAAGACTAGAATAAATGACAAGAGCATCATTAGCCAGTGAGCCCCAATCCCCCCCAGTCGCCCAACTCTCCCCCTGGGGTCGGGCTTCCTCCTCCGCCCTCCATGCAGCCCCCACCAACAATCAGCCCAGACTCATCTTCCCCTCCACCAAATGGGCGGGAGTGAGGGGCACCGGCAGGGCGGGGGGGTGCCGTGGGGCGGGAGTGAGGGGCACAGGCCCAGTCTCCTCTGTGTTGTTAACTTAAAGGCACAACAACCACTTCCTTCCCCTTCCCCTTCCCCTTCCCCTTCCCCAGGCTGCAAGCTTCCCCCAGCAGTGACCTTGGAGATGAGGTCATCGTGGCTGGCCAGATGTGCCCGGCAGTGCACACAGCTGTATCTGCGGTGACAGTTGTCCAGGTAGGCCTGGAAAGTCTTGGGCTTGGAAAGCCGGACCATGGTGCCCGGCAGGGCTGCTGCCCGGCCTGGCCTGGCCTCTGGGAGCACTGGGCCTGTGGGGCGGGTGTGCAGCAGTAACTGTAAGGCAAACACACAGGTGTGAGCAGTGCCCTGTGCTGCGAGCTTCCCCCAGCAGTGCCCCCGCCACACCTCCCCTGCGCTGCGAGCTTCCCCCAGCAGTGCCCTACACTGCAAGTCGTGCAACCACTGTCCCGCTCCTGCGCTGTGAACTCCCCTAGCAGTGCCCCCGCCACACCTCCCCCGCGCTGCGAGCTTCCCCCAGCAGTGCCCCGCCACACCTCCCCCGCGCTGCGAGCTTCCCCCAGCAGTGCCCCGCCACACCTCCCCCACGCCGCAAGCTTCCCCCAGCAGTGCCCCGCCACACCTCCCCCGCGCTGCGAGATTCCCCCAGCAGTGCCCCCGCCACACCCCCCCACGCCGCGAGCCACCCCCAGCAGTGCCCCGCCACAACTCCCCCGCGCTGCGAGCTTCCCCCAGCAGTGCCCCCGCCACACCTCGCCCACGCCGCAAGCTTCCCCCAGCAGTGCCCCGCCACAACTCCCCCGCGCTGCGAGATTCCCCCAGCAGTGCCCCGCCACACCTCCCTCACGCCGCGAGCTTCCCCCAGCAGTGCCCCGCCACAACTCCCCCGCGCTGCGAGCTTCCCCCAGCAGTGCCCCGCCACACCTCCCTCACGCTGCGAGCTTCCCCCAGCAGTGCCCCCGCCACACCTCCCTCGCGCTGCGAGCTTCCCCCCAGCAGTGCCCTACACTGCGAGTCATGCAACCACTGTCCCGCTCCTGCGCTGTGAACTCCCCTAGCAGTGCCCCCGCCACACCTCCCCCGCGCTGCGAGCTTCCCCCAGCAGTGCCCCCGCCACACCTCCCCCGCGCTGCGAGCTTCCCCAGCAGTGCCCCCCGCCACACCTCCCCCGCGCTGCGAGATTCCCCCAGCAGTGCCCCCGCCACACCTCCCCCGCGCTGCGAGCTTCCCCCAGCAGTGCCCCGCCACACCTCCCCCGCGCTGCGAGCTTCCCCAGCAGTGCCCGCCACACCTCCCCCACGCCGCAAGCTTCCCCCAGCAGTGCCCCGCCACACCTCCCCCGCGCTGCGAGATTCCCCCAGCAGTGCCCCCGCCACACCCCCCCCACGCCGCGAGCCACCCCCAGCAGTGCCCCGCCACAACTCCCCCGCGCTGCGAGCTTCCCCCAGCAGTGCCCCGCCACACCTCGCCCACGCCGCAAGCTTCCCCCAGCAGTGCCCCGCCACAACTCCCCCGCGCTGCGAGATTCCCCAGCAGTGCCCCGCCACACCTCCCTCACGCCGCGAGCTTCCCCCAGCAGTGCCCCGCCACAACTCCCCCGCGCTGCGAGCTTCCCCCAGCAGTGCCCCGCCACACCTCCCTCACGCTGCGAGCTTCCCCAGCAGTGCCCCCGCCACACCTCCCTCACGCTGCGAGCTTCCCCCAGCAGTGCCCTACACTGCGAGTCATGCAACCACTGTCCCGCTCCTGCGCTGTGAACTCCCCTAGCAGTGCCCCCGCCACACCTCCCCCGCGCTGCGAGCTTCCCCCAGCAGTGCCCCGCCACACCTCCCCCGCGCTGCGAGCTTCCCCCAGCAGTGCCCCGCCACACCTCCCCCGCGCTGCGAGCTTCCCCCAGCAGTGCCCCGCCACACCTCCCCCACGCTGCGAGCTTCCCCCAGTAGTGCCCCCGCCACACCTCCCCCACGCCGCACCCCGCCACACCTCCCCCGCGCTGCGAGCTTCCCCCAGCAGTGCCCCGCCACACCTCCCTCACGCTGCGAGCTTCCCCCAGCAGTGCCCCCGCCAAACCTCCCTCACGCTGCGAGCTTCCCCTAGCAGTGCCACTAGCCCTTCCCTGCGCTGCAAGCAGTGCCACCACCGTTGCACTGCGAGCTCCCCCCAGCACTGCCCCCACCAGCCCTCCACCAGTGCCACCAGTCCTCGCACTGCAAACAGCGCCACCACCGTCCCTCCCTGCGCTGCGAGCTTCCCCCAGCAGTGTCCCCGCCGCCCCTCCCCCGCGCTGCGAGCCTCCCCCAGCGGTGTCCCCGGGGACACACCTCCGATCCTGCCCGGGCTGTGCGCCCTCCCCGCAGCCGCCGAGGCCGGGCCAGGGAACGGCAGCTGGGAAATGGGGCGCTGGGGGCCCAGCGCCTCTGGCGGAGGGGGAGGGCAGGACCCCCCTCCAGCCCGCGGCTCCTGCGCTTGTTTACAGACCAGCTGGCAGCCCCCGCCCCGCTCCCAGGAGCCCCCGCGCCGCCGCAGCCGCCAACCGGAAGGCGGCATGCAAATGAGAGTCTTAAAGGGGCAGCGCCGAGCATGGGGTGGGCCCCCAATATCGGGCGGTCCGGGAGAGCCCAGCTAGGGCTCCCCTCCCCTCCCCTCCCGTCCCGCGCCCCTCGCCCGGGTATCACGGCGCCTGGCTTGGGCCCCACAGCCGCGCCCCAGCCCCCCGCGGAGACAGAGACACACCAGTCACTGCAAAGGCAAATGTATTCATGGCCCCGCCCCTCGCAGCCCCCCCCCGGAATGGAGCAGTGCCCCTCGCAGCCCCCCCCGGAATGGTGCAGTGCCCCTCGCAGCCCCCCCCCGGAATGGAGCAGTGCCCCTCGCAGCCCCCCCCCCGGAATGGTGCAGTGCCCCTCGCAGCCCCCCCCGGAAAGGAGCAGTGCCCCTCGCAGCCCCCCCCCGGAATGGTGCAGTGCCCCTCGCAGCCCCCCCCCCCCGGAATGGAGCAGTGCCCTCGCAGCCCCCCCCGGAATGGTGCAGTGCCCCTCGCAGCCCCCCCCCGGAATGGTGCAGTGCCCCTCGCAGCCCCCCCCGGAATGGTGCAGTGCCCCTCGCAGCCCCCCCCCCGGAATGGAGCAGTGCCCCTCGCAGCCCCCCCCCCCGGAATGGAGCAGTGCCCCTCGCAGCCCCCCCCCGGAATGGTGCAGTGCCCCTCGCAGCCCCCCCCCCCGGAATGGTGCAGTGCCCCTCGCAGCCCCCCCCGGAATGGTGCAGTGCCCCTCGCAGCCCCCCCCGGAATGGTGCAGTGCCCTCGCAGCCCCCCCCGGAATGGAGCAGTGCCCCTCGCAGCCCCCCCCGGAATGGAGCAGTGCCCCTCGCAGCCCCCCCCCGGAATGGAGCAGTGCCCTTCGCAGCCCCCCCCCGGAATGGTGCAGTGCCCTCGCAGCCCCCCCAGAATGGTGCAGTGCCCCTCGCAGCCCCCCGGAATGGTGCAGTGCCCTCGCAGCCCCCCCAGAATGGTGCAGTGCCCCTCGCAGCCCCCCGGAATGGTGCAGTGCCCCTCGCAGCCCCCCCAGAATGGTGCAGTGCCCCTCGCAGCCCCCCCCCCGGAATGGTGCAGTGCCCCTCGCAGCCCCACTGTAATGATGCAGTGCCCCTCGCAGCCCCCCCAAATGGTGCAGTGCCCCCTCGCAGGCCCCCCCCCGGAATGGTGCAGTGCCCCCTCGCAGCCCCCCCCAGAATGGTGCAGTGCCCCCTCGCAGCCCCCCCAGAATGGTGCAGTGCCCTTCACAGCCCCCCCCGGAATGGTGCAGTGCCCCTCGCAGCCCCCCCAGAATGGTGCAGTGCCCCTCGCAGCCCCCCCGAATGGTGCAGTGCCCCCTCGCAGCCCCCCCAGAATGGTGCAGTGCCCCTCGCAGCCCCCCCGGAATGGTGCAGTGCCCCTCGCAGCCCTCCACCACCGCCCTGCAGTGCCCCCACATAGCTCCCCACCGTAACCGTGTGCAGTGCCCCCTCGCAGCCCCCACTGTAATGGTGCAGTGCCCCTCGCAGCCCCCCACCACAACCCTGCAGTGCCCCCGCGCAGTCTCCACACGCAGCCATGCAGTGCCCCTTGCAGCCCCCCCACTGCTGTACTGTGCCCCCACACAGCTCCCCACCATAACCGTGTGCAGTGCCCCCTGGCAGCCCCCCACTGTAACCGTGCAGTGCCCCTCGCAGCCCCCACTCTGAGAATGGCCAGGGGCAGAACCTGGTTCCCTATCAGGTACCCCAGAAGGGAGAGCAGCAGGGCTCCCTGGAGCTGGTGCATGGGTGGCCAGCAAGGCCAGTCCCGCCATCAGCAGCGCCCCCGCCCCAGCCTCTGCACTGGCGGTGCACGTCCACACACGCTCCGCTGCGCCCAACAACTTTTATTCTGCACAGGAATAGAGATGAGAGGAGACACCGGGCAGCAGCCTCATCATTCATCCTTCTTGCCCTGCGCAGGCGGGGGGTGGGTGTCAAGGTAGCGACGCAGCAGGGTGGGGTAGTCGGACATGACCCCCGACACCCCGTAACTAAACGCCTCTTCGAAATCCTGCTCCTCGTTCAGAACCCACAGCACAACCTGGTGCCAAGGGGAGGCATGAGAGCAGCCCTGCCGGTGCCCCCCGCTCCTGCCCCCAGCCCTGCCGGTGCCCCCCGCTCCTGCCCCCAGCTCCTTCCGGTGCCCCCTGCTCCTGCCCCCAGCCCTGCCAGTGCCCCCACACCTGCCCCCAGCCCTTGCCGGTGCCCCCCGCTCCTGCCCCCAGCCCTGCCGGTGCCCCCCGCTCCTGCCCCCAGCCCTGCCGGTGCCCCCTGCTCCTGCCCCCAGCCCTGCCAGTGCCCCCCACACCTGCCCCCAGCCCTTGCCGGTGCCCCCCGCTCCTGCCCCTGCTGCTGCCCCCAGTCCTGAGGGTGCCCCTCACTCTCGCCCCACAGCTCCTGCCAGCCCAGCCCTGCCCCCAGCCCTGCTGGTGCCCCCACTCTTGACCCTGCCAGCCCTGGGACCTCACCTGAATGCCTCTGTCTTCCAGATGTTTGAAGAGTTTTCTCTCTCATGGTGACCCTGGGGGGTGGGGCACAGAGTCAGAAATTGGGGGCTGCTGCCTCCTCCGTCCCCAGGTTTCCTAATACTAATGATGCGAACAGCAGCCCGGCCTCCCTTCCTCTAAGCAGGGGTGCAGGGGAGACCTGTGGGGGGTGAAAAGGGGTAGGGGTGCCCCCCACTCACATGTGGGTGAATCTTGCCAGCAGGTCCCCCAGGCATCCTTTGGGCACCGGGAAGTAGGTCCTGAGAGAGAGGGAGGTGGGGTTAATTGGCCCCAGTTACCCCGTCCCCCCAGGCGCCCCGGCCCCACACACCGGTTGATGATGGAGGGGGAGCGGGCACTGGAGGAAGGACTCCCTCAGCGGCACGAAGGGCAGCAGGCCGGTGTAGTAGAGCAGCAGGAGCAGCAGGCCGCGCTGGACGGAGAAGATGTAGGGCATGTCGGGGTTCTGGGGAGAGCAGAGGGGAGGCTGCTGTGAAGGTGGGGAGGCCAGGGAAGGGTAAGGCAGGGGGTGGCTGGGAGGACAGACGGACGGGAGGTGGCTGGGCAGATGGACAGGCTGGAGGCGGCTGGGTGGACATTGGGAAGGGACAGACATACCGCCGCCTTGCACTTCTTAAGGACTTTGCTGTTGAAGGATGCCCAGACAGTGATGTGGGAGCGATGGTAACACCGGACGAGCTCAGCCACCTGGGGGTAGGACAGGGAGACAGTCAGGATCCGGGGGTCTCTCCCGGCTCCGGGAGCAGAAGGGGGGCTGGAGCGGGGCGCTGGGGGTCTCTCCCGGCTCCGGGAGCGGAAGGGGGGGCTGGAGCGGGGCACCGGGGGTCTCTCCCGGCTCCGGGAGCGGTAGGGGGGGCTGGAGCGGGGCGCCGGGGGTCTCTCCCAGCTCCGGGAGCGGAAGGGGGGCTGGAGCGGGGCACCTGGGGTCTCTCCCGGCTCCGGGAGCGGAAGGGGGGCTGGAGCGGGGCCTCGGGGTCTCTCCCGGCTCCGGAGCGGAAGGGGGCTGGAGCGGGGCTCCGGGGTCTCTCCCGGCTCCGGGAGCGGAAGGGGGGCTGGAGCAGGGCTCCGGGGTCTCTCCCGGCTCCGGGAGCGGAAGGGGGGCTGGAGCGGGGCGTCGGGGTCTCTCCCGGCTCCGGGAGCGGAAGGGGGGCTGGAGCGGGGCGTCGGGGTCTCTCCCGGCTCCGGGAGCGGAAGGGGGGCTGGAGCGGGGCGTCGGGGTCTCTCCCGGCTCCGGGAGCGGAAGGGGGGCTGGAGCGGGGCGTCGGGGTCTCTCCCGGCTCCGGAGCGGAAGGGGGGCTGGAGCGGGGCGTCGGGGTCTCTCCCGGCTCCGGGAGCGGAAGGGGGGCTGGAGCGGGGCGCCGGGGGTCTCTCCCGGCTCCGGGAGCGGAAGGGGGGCTGGAGCGGGGCGCTGGGGGTCTCTCCCGGCTCCGGGAGCGGAAGGGGGGGCTGGAGCGGGGCTCCGGGGTCTCTCCCGGCTCCGGGAGCGGAAGGGGGCTGGAGCGGGGCTCCGGGGTCTCTCCCGGCTCCGGGAGCGGAAGGGGGGCTGGAGCGGGCTCCGGGGTCTCTCCCGGCTCCGGGAGCGGAAGGGGGGCTGGAGCGGGGCTCCGGGGTCTCTCCCGGCTCCGGGAGCGGAAGGGGGGCTGGAGCGGGGCTCCGGGGTCTCTCCCGCTCCGGGAGCGGAAGGGGGGCTGGAGCGGGGCGCTGGGGGTCTCTCCCGGCTCCGGGAGCGGAAGGGGGGCTGGAGCGGGGCGCTGGGGGTCTCTCCCGGCTCCGGGAGCGGAAGGGGGGCTGGAGCGGGGCTCCGGGGTCTCTCCCGGCTCCGGGAGCGGAAGGGGGGCTGGAGCGGGGCTCCGGGGTCTCTCCCGGCTCCGGGAGCGGAAGGGGGGCTGGAGCGGGGCGCCGGGGTCTCTCCCGGCTCCGGGAGCGGAAGGGGGGCTGGAGCGGGGCGCCGGGGTCTCTCCCGGCTCCGGGAGCAGAAGGGGGGCTGGAGCGGGGCGCTGGGGGTCTCTCCCGGCTCCGGGAGCGGAAGGGGGGCTGGAGCGGGGCTCCGGGGTCTCTCCCGGCTCCGGGAGCGGAAGGGGGGCTGGAGCGGGGCTCCGGGGTCTCTCCCGGCTCCGGGAGCGGAAGGGGGGCTGGAGCGGGGCTCCGGGGTCTCTCCCGGCTCCGGGAGCGGAAGGGGGGCTGGAGCGGGGCTCCGGGGTCTCTCCCGGCTCCGGGAGCGGAAGGGGGGCTGGAGCGGGGGCTCCGGGGTCTCTCCCGGCTCCGGGAGCGGAAGGGGGGCTGGAGCGGGGCTCCGGGGTCTCTCCCGGCTCCGGGAGCGGAAGGGGGGCTGGAGCGGGGCTCCGGGGTCTCTCCCGGCTCCGGGAGCGGAAGGGGGGCTGGAGCGGGGCTCCGGGGTCTCTCCCCGGCTCCGGGAGCGGAAGGGGGGCTGGAGCGGGGCTCCGGGGTCTCTCTCCCGGCTCCGGGAGCGGAAGGGGGGCTGGAGCGGGGCTCCGGGGTCTCTCCCGGCTCCGGGAGCGGAAGGGGGGGCTGGAGCGGCGTCCGGGGTCTCCCTGCATGCTCATCGGGGCACACAGATGCCGGCGCGGCGCTCCCTGTGCGGTAGCTGGGCTTGCAGGCCCGAACGCCTGGGTCCCTCACCTTCCGGATCAGCTCGTCGTCATCCTCCTTGATCTCCACGTTGACGGGCAGGTGGGGGAAGCGCTGGAACACCTCCTCCAGGCGCGGGATGCGGTGGTCGGCGCCATGCGCCAAGGCCCCTGGCGGGGAGGGAGGGTGCTCAATGGGTGGGGTGGGGGCCTGGATCCCGGGTGCAGGGAGGGGAGATTTGGCACTTACCAGGCGAGAAGGTCACCTCCAAAGGGTCCCTGTAGGGGGGCAGGTCCTGGGGGGGAGAGGGGCAGCGTCACAAGCACAGGGGTGGGGGGAGCTCAGCTCATGGGCCTGGTGGGGGCTGACCAGGAGGATGGGGGCCCCCAACTCACATTGCTTGAGGTTCCCATGGGGTGTCTAGGGGGCCTGGGAGAGCTTGGGGTGGTCCAAGTCCCAGAGAGCGGAGGCCTATGGGGTCTGGGTGGGGGCTAGGTGCAGTGATGGTGTTACTGGGTGGCCGGGGGGGTGGTTGATGTCACTGGGGGTGTAGCTTGGAGGCAGGGTGGGGGTGTCATTGGGGGGGCAGGGCAGGGGCTGGTGTGGCTGGGAGGCAGGGTGGGGGTTGGGTGCAGTGGGGGGCTGGGCAGGGGCTGGTGCGGCTGGGGGGCAGGGTGGGGGTGTCATTGGGGAGCAGGGGCTGGTGTGGCTGGGAGGCAGGGTGGGGGTTGGGCGCAGTGGGGGTGTCATTGGGGGCAGGGGCTGGGTGCAGTGGGGGGCTGGGCAGGGGCTGGTGCGGCTGGGAGGCAGGGTGGGGTTTGGGTGCAGTGGGGGGCAGGGCAGGGGCTGGTGTGGCTGGGAGGCAGGGTGGGGGTTGGGCGCAGTGGGGGGCAGGGCAGGGGCTGGTGCGGCTGGGAGGCAGGGTGGGGGTTGGGCGCAGTGGGGGGCAGGGCAGGGGCTGGTGCGGCTGGGAGGCAGGGTGGGGGTTGGGTGCAGTGGGGGGCAGGGCAGGGGCTGGTGCGGCTGGAGGCAGGGTGGGGGTTGGGTGCAGTGGGGGGCAGGGCAGGGGCTGGTGTGGCTGGGGGGCAGGGTGGGGGTTGGGCGCAGTGGGGGGTGTCATTGGGGGGCAGGGGCTGGGTGCAGTGGGGGGCTGGGCAGGTGCTGGTGCGGCTGGGGGGCAGGGTGGGGGGTTGGCGCAGTGGGGGGGCAGGGCAGGGCAGGGGCTGGTGTGGCTGGGGGGCAGGGTGGGGGTTGGGTGCAGTGGGGGTGTCATTGGGGGGCAGGGGCTGAGTGCAGTGGGGGGCTGGGCTGGTGCGGCTGGGGGGCAGGGTGGGGGTTGGGTGCAGTGGGGGTGTCATTGGGGGGCAGGGGCTGGGTGCAGTGGGGGCTGGGCAGGTGCGGCTGGGGGGCAGGGTGGGGGTTTGGGTGCAGTGGGGGTGTCATTGGGGGGGCAGGGGCTGGTGCGGCTGGGGGGCAGGGTGGGGGTGTCATTGGGGAGCAGGGGCTGGTGTGGCTGGGAGGCAGGGTGGGGGTTGGGTGCAGTGGGGGTGTCATTGGGGCAGGGGCTGGGTGCAGTGGGGGTGTCATTGGGGGGCAGGGGCTGGGTGCAGTGGGGGGCTGGGCAGGGGCTGGTGCGGCTGGGAGGCAGGGTGGGGGTTGGGCGCAGTGGGGGGCTGGGCAGGTGCTGGTGCGGCTGGGAGGCAGGGTGGGGGTTGGTTGCAGTGGGGGGCAGGGCAGGGGCTGGTGTGGCTGGGAGGCAGGGTGGGGGTTGGGCGCAGTGGGGGTGTCATTGGGGGGCAGGGGCTGGGTGCAGTGGGGGGCTGGGCAGGTGCTGGTGCGGCTGGGGGGCAGGGTGGGGGTTGGGTGCAGTGGGGGTGTCATTGGGGGGCAGGGGCTGGGTGCAGTGGGGGGCTGGGCTGGTGCGGCTGGGGGGCAGGGTGGGGGTTGGGTGCAGTGGGGGGCAGGGCAGGTGCTGGTGCGGCTGGGGGGCAGGGTGGGGGTTGGGCGCAGTGGGGGTGTCATTGGGGGGCAGGGGCTGGGTGCAGTGGGGGGCTGGGCTGGTGCGGCTGGGGGGCAGGGTGGGGGTTGGGTGCAGTGGGGGTGTCATTGGGGGGCAGGGGCTGGGTGCAGTGGGGGGCTGGGCAGGTGCGGCTGGGGGGCAGGGTGGGGGTTGGGCGCAGAGGGGGCGTGGCCGAGCCGGGCTCTCACCGCGTAGTCCAGGTCCCGGATGTTGTGGTCCCAGCCTGCCTGGCGCCGCAGGTTCTGGTCGTGGGACACCACCACGTGCCCGTCCCGCGTGCGCTGGCAGTCCAGCTCCAGCAGCTGCGCGCCCTGGGCCACCGCGCTGCGGGGAGAGGGGGGTCAGCGGGCGGGGAGAGGGGGTCAGCGGGCGGGCGGGGGGGAGAGAGAGTCAGTGGGCGAGCGGAGGGGGGGTCAGCGGGCGGGCGGGGAGAGGGAGGGAGAGGGGGTCAGTGGGCGAGCGGAGGGGGGGTCAGCGGGCGGGCGGGGAGAGGGAGGGAGAGGGGGTCAGCGGGCGAGCGGAGGGGGGTCAGCGGGCGGGCGGGGAGAGGGAGGGAGAGGGGGTCAGCGGGGCGAGCGGAGGGGGGTCAGCGGGCGGGCGGAGGGGGTCAGTGGGCGAGCGGAGGGGGGGTCAGCGGGCGGGCGGGAGAGGGAGGGAGAGGGGGTCAGCGGGCGAGCGGAGGGGGGTCAGCGGGCGGGCGGGGAGAGGGAGGGAGAGGGGGTCAGCGGGCGAGCGGAGGGGGGTCAGCGGGGCGAGCGGAGGGGGGTCAGCGGGCGAGCGGGGCGGGAGAGGGGGTCAGCGGGCGGGCGGGCGGAGGGGGGGTCAGCGGGCGGGCGGGGCGGAGGGGGGGTCAGCGGGCGGGCGGGGGGGAGAGGGGGTCAGCGGGCGGGCGGAGGGGGTCAGCGGGCGAGCGGGGCGGGAGAGGGGGTCAGCGGGGCGGGCGGGCGGAGGGGGGGTCAGCGGGCGGGCGGGGGGGAGAGGGGGTCAGCGGGTGGTGGGGGGGAGAGAGAGTCAGTGGGCGAGCGGAGGGGGATCAGCGGTGCGGGCGGGGAGAGGGGGGGACGAGGGGGGTCAGCGGGCGAGCGGCGGGGGGGGAGAGAGAGTCAGTGGGCGAGCGGAGGGGGGGTCAGCGGGCGGGCGGAGGGGGTCAGCGGGGCGAGCGGGGGCAGGAGAGGGGGTCAGCGGGCGGGCGGGGGGGGAGAGGGGGTCAGCGGGCGGGCGGCGGAGGGGGGTCAGCGGGCGGGCGGGGAGAGGGGGGAGGAGGGGGTCAGCGGGCGAGCGGGGGGGGAGAGAGTCAGGGGGCGAGCGAGGGGGTCAGCGGGCGAGCGGGGCGGGAGAGGGGTCAGCGGGCGGGCGGGCGGAGGGGGGGGTCAGCGGCGGGGCGGGCGGAGGGGGGGTCAGCGGCGGGCGGGGGGGAGAGGGGGTCAGCGGGCGGGCGGGCGGAGGGGGGGTCGCGGGCGGGCGGAGGGGGGGGGGTCGGGCGGGCGGGGGGGGAGAGGGGGTCAGCGGGCGGGCGGCGGGGCGGGAGAGGGGGTCAGCGGGCGGAGGGGGGGGGGTCAGCGGTGCGGGCCGGAGGGGGGGGGTCAAGCGGGCGAGCGGGGGGGGGGAAGGGGACCGGGGGGGGTCACTCACTGGGTAAAAGCCTCCAGCGTGTTCTCGATCCTCTCGCCGCAGCCTGAGGGCGGGGGGGGCGGATGCTCCGGTTACAGACCCCGGCCCCGGGTGTGCGGGGAAGGGGTCTGTGTCTCGGCGCAGGTAGGCGGAGCCGGTTCCGGCACCTGCCGCCTCCCCCCGGACCCCCCCCCCCCCCGCCCGCCCGTTGTCCCGGCACCTGCCGCCTCCCCCCGGACCCCCCCCCCCCCGCCCGCCCGTTGTCCCGGCACCTGCCGCCCTCCCCCCGGACCCCCCCCCCCCGCCCGCCCGTTGTCCCGGCCACCTGCCGCCCTCCCCCCCGGACCCCCCCCCCCCGCCCGCCCGCCCGTTGTCCCGGCACCTGCCCCCCGCCTCCGCCCGGACCCCCCCCCGCCCGCCCGTTGTCCCGGCACCTGCCGCCCTCCTCCGGACCCCCCCCCCCGCCCGCCCGTTGTCCCGGCACCTGCCGCCCTCCCTCCGGACCCCCCCCCCCGCCCGCCCGTTGTCCCGGCACCTGCCGCCTCCCCCCGGACCCCCCCCCCCCCGCCCGCCCGTTGTCCCGGCACCTGCCGCCTCCCCCCCGGACCCCCCCCCCCGCCCGCCCGTTGTCCCGGCACCTGCCGCCCTCCCCCCGGACCCCCCCCCCCCCGATCGCCCGCCCGCCCGTTGTCCCGGCACCTGCCGCCTCCGCCCGGACCCCCCCCCCGCCCGCCCGTTGTCCCGGCACCTGCCGCCCTCCCCCCGGACCCCCCCCCCGATCGCCCGCCCGCCCGTTGTCCCGGCACCTGCCGCCTCCCCCCGGACCCCCCCCCGCCCGCCCGTTGTCCCGGCACCTGCCGCCTCCCCCGGACCCCCCCCCGCCCGCCCGTTGGCACCTGCCGCCCTCCCCCCGGACCCCCCCCCCCCGATCGCCCGCCCGCCCGTTGTCCCGGCACCTGCCGCCTCCCCCCGGACCCCCCCCCCGCCCGTTGTCCCGGCACCTGCCGCCTCCCCCCGGACCCCCCCCCCCGCCCGTTGTCCCGGCACCTGCCGCCCTCCCCCCGGCCCCCCCCCCCCCCGCCCGTTGTCCCGGCACCTGCCGCCCTCCCCCCGGACCCCCCCCCCCGCCCGCCCGTTGTCCCGGCACCTGCCGCCCTCCCCCCGGATCCCCCCCCCCCCGCCCGTTGTCCCGGCACCTGCCGCCCCTCCCCCCAGCTCACCCCCGCGGTGGGCCACGTGGCGGCAGGGGAAGGGGGGCGGCCGAGGCCGGTGCAGCAGCTGGGGCCGGCGTCGGAGGCAGAGCGAGGCCAGGACGAAGCCCCCCAGGGCCGGGAGCGCCAGCAGCAGCCCGGCAGCCATGGCGCGGATCGGGGCCGGTCGGGCCGGTCTGGGCGCGGTGGGGCAAAGGCCGGTGGGGCGGCGCAGCTACCCACGCGGGACCCGCCCCCAGCAGACACGGCTGAGCTCCAGAGGGTTTATTGGGGTCTGTACAGCTCCACAGAGACACCCAGGCAGGTCCAGGGGCAGGGACCAGCCACGTGCACACAGGTTGGCAGCCAGACAGAGAAACTGAGGAAGAGAACGGGAGTGGGAGCTCCTCCTGCCCCCCAACAGCCTTGGATCTGGGCTCTCCCCCCCCACTCCAGAAGGAGAGTGGGGGCTAGTGGTTAGAGGGGCCTGGGTTCTCTCCCAGCTCAGGAGGGGAGTGGGGGTTAGTGGGGGGGGCGGGAGCCAGGACTCCAGAAGGGGAGTGGGGGTGGGAGCAGGCCATCTTGTGTCTCCCAGCTCAGGAGGGAGTGGGGGTTAGTGGGGGGGGGGGCGGGAGCCAGGACTCCAGAAGGGGAGTGGGGGTGGGAGCAGGCCGTCTTGTGTCTCCCAGCTCAGGAGGGGAGTGCGGGTTAGTGGGGGGGGGGGGCGGGAGCCAGGACTCCAGAAGGGAAGTGGGGGTGGGAGCAGGCCGTCTTGTGTCTCCCAGCTCAGGAGGGGAGTGGGGGTTAGTGGGGGGGGGGCGGGAGCCAGGACTCCAGAAGGGGAGTGGGGGTGGGAGCAGGCCGTCTTGTGTCTCCCAGCTCAGGAGGGGAGTGGGGGTTAGTGGAGGGGGGGCGGGAGCCAGGACTCCAGAAGGGAAGTGGGGGTGGGAGCAGGCCGTCTTGTGTCTCCCAGCTCAGGAGGGGAGTGGGGGTTAGTGGGGGGGGGCGGGAGCCAGGACTCCAGAAGGGAAGTGGGGGTGGGAGCAGGCCATCTTGTGTCTCCCAGCTCAGGAGGGGACTGGGGGCTAGTAGTTGGGTGGGGGGGCTGGGAGCGAGGACTCCAGGAGAGTGGGGGGTGGGAGCAGGCCGTCTTGTGTCTCCCAGCTCAGGAGGGGACTGGGGGCTAGTAGTTGGGTGGGGGGGCTGGGAGCGAGGACTCCAGGAGAGTGGGGGTGGGAGCAGGCCGTCTTGTGTCTCCCAGCTCAGGAGGGGACTGGGGGCTAGTAGTTGGGTGGGGGGGGCTGGGAGCGAGGACTCCAGGAGAGTGGGGGTGGGCGCAGGCCGTCTTGTGTCTCCCAGCTCAGGAGGGGACTGGGGGCTAGTAGTTGGGTGGGGGGGCTGGGAGCGAGGACTCCAGGAGAGTGGGGGTGGGCGCAGGCCGTCTTGTGTCTCCCAGCTCAGGAGGGGAGTGGGGGGTTAGTGGGGGGGCGGGAGCCAGGACTCCAGAAGGGGAGTGGGGGGTGGGCGCAGGCCGTCTTGTGTCTCCCAGCTCAGGAGGGGACTGGGGGCTAGTAGTTGGGTGGGGGGGGCTGGGAGCGAGGACTCCAGGAGAGTGGGGGTGGGCGCAGGCCGTCTTGTGTCTCCCAGCTCAGGAGGGGAGTGAGGGGGGGCAGAGCTGAGGGCTGGAGCCAGCACGCCCAGGTTCTCCCTGGCTCTGGGAGGGGAGTGGGGCCTGGTGGGTAGAGCAGGGGCCTGGAGCCAGCACTCTCGGGGTCTCAGGGAGGGGACGGTTGCCAGTGGGCTAAGGAGGGGGCCTTTCAGGCTGAGGTGTCAGGCTCTGCCTTAGCCCTTTGAAGGGAGGTGGCTCCCCCAAGGAGGGGGAGGGACAATACAAATCTCGGGCCACTTCTGGCCCTGTTCTCGGGGGAGCCCCCAACCCTGGCTCGCCAATGAAGCCGGGGGCCCCGGGACGGGCAGCAGGAGAAACTAGGGCAGGCGGGGCAGGGAGGCCGGGCTGGCCTGCACCATCCCCACCCGGCGCCACGGCACAACCCGCAGCCGGGCGGCAGGAGGGGTCCGGGGGGCCGAGCGCGACTGGTGATGAGTTAGAAGCGAGATTCCCCCTCCACGGCCAGGAGTGGGGGCACCGGGTCCCCCGGCTCCAGAGTCACAGCCACATTGCGAAGCAGTTACACAGCACGACGGCAGGGCCGGGCCGGCCAGTCCCAGCGGCGCCCGGCGCAGGCTCCGGTCCGAAACCTCCGCCACGGGCAGGTCTAGGCTGGCGCGCGGCGGGCCTGGGCCGGAGAGAGGCAGTGAGCCCGGCGAGTGCCCCGGCGCGCCCCCCATTCCCTGCCCCCCCGCCGGCGCCTGCCCAGTGCCCCCCACCGGCGCCCCCCATTCCCCGCCCCCCCCAGCCTGCCCCTGCCCAGTGCCCCCCGCCAGCGCCCCCCATTCCCTGCCCCCCAGCCAGCGCCTGCCCAGTGCCCCCCGCCAGCGCCCCCCATTCCCTGCCCCCCAGCCAGCGCCTGCCCAGTGCCCCCCCGCCAGCGCCCCCCATTCTCCGCCCCCCCCAGCCTGCCCCTGCCCAGTGCCCCCCGCCAGCGCCCCCCATTCCCTGCCCCCCAGCCAGCGCCTGCCCAGTGCCCCCCCGCCAGCGCCCCCCATTCCCCGCCCCCCAGCCAGCACCTGCCCAGTGTCCCCCCGCCAGTGCCCCCCATTCTCTGCCCCCCCAGCCAGCCCCTGCCCAGTGCCCCCCGCCAGCGCCCCCCATTCCCTGCCCCCCCAGCCAGCCCCCGCCCAGCACCCCCCAGCCAGCCCCCACCCAGCACCCCCCATTCTCAGCACCCCCCAGCCAGCCCCTGCCCCCGAGCAGCTCCCACCCAGCGCCCCCCAGCCAGCCCCCACCCAGTGCCCAGCCTCTGCCCAGTGCTGGGTGGGAGTGGGTGTCCCCGGAGGGGCAGGAGGCACTGACCAGCGCTCACGGCCCCTGGTAGCCTGGCTGGAACCGCGCCGTCTCCTCGAAGATCAGCTCCTTCAGCTTCTCCTTGGGCAGGTCGTCCAGCTCCATGTCGAAGGTGAAGGGCTCTTCGGCCACTGGCTGCAAAGAGAGCGGGGCCGTGAGCCAGGCGGGGACCCCCCAGCCCTACCCGCCCCCCCGAGCCGGGGCCCTACCTCATCGGAGGGGTCATAGTACTGCTCCAGGTAGGGGTGCGCCAGCGAGTCCTCCACAGTGATGCGCTTGTTGGGGTTAAAAGTTAGCATCTTGTCCAGCAGGTCGAGGGCTGCGGGCGAAAGCAGGGTGAGGGGGGAAGAGCAGGACTGGGTGTGGGGCAGGGTGAGGGGGGGAAAGAGCAGGACTGAGTGTGGGGCAGGGTGAAGGGGGGAAGAGCAGGGCTGGGTGAGGGGGGAAGAGGAGGGCTGGGTGAGGGGGGGAAGGGCAGGGCTGGGTGGGGGGCAGGGCGAGGGGGGAAGGGCAGGGTGGGGGGCAGGGCGAGGGGAGGAAGGGCAGGGCTGGGTGGGGGGGCAGGGTGAGGGGAGGAAGGGCAGGGCTGGGTGAGGGGCAGGGTGAGGGGGGAAGAGCAGGGCAGGACGAGGGGGGAAGAGCAGGGCGAGGGGGGAAGAGCAGGGCTGGGTGAGGGGCAGGGTGGGGGGCAGGGCGAGGGGGGAAGAGCAGGGTGAGGGGGGAAGGGCAGGGCTGGGTGAGGGGGCAGGGTGAGGGGAGGAAGGGCAGGGTGAGGGGGGGAGAGCGGGGCAGGGTGAGGGGGGGAGAGCGGGGCAGGGTGAGGGGCAGGACGAGTGGGGGAAGGGCAGGGCGGAGGGAAGGACAGGGCTGGGTGGGGGGCAGGGCGAGGGGGGAAGGGCAGGGCTGGGTGAGGGGGGGAAGAGCAGGGCTGGGTGAGGGGCAGGGTGGGGGGCAGGACGAGAGGGGGGAAGGGCAGGGCGGGGGGCAAGGCGAGGGGGGAAGGGCAGGGCTGGGTGAGGGGGGAAGAGCGGGGCAGGGCGAGGGGGAAGAGCAGGGCGAGGGGGGAAGGGCAGGGCTGGGTGAGGGGGGGAAGGGCAGGGCTGGGTGAGGGGGGAAGAGCGGAGCAGGGCGAGGGGGGAAGAGCAGGGCGAGGGGGGGAAGGGCAGGGCTGGGTGAGGGGGGAAGAGCGGAGCAGGGCGAGGGGGGAAGAGCAGGGCGAGGGGGGAAGGGCAGGGCTGGGTGAGGGGGGAAGAGCAGGGCTGGGTGAGGGGCAGGGTGGGGGGCAGGACGAGAGGGGGGAAGGGCAGGGCGGGGGGGAAGGACAGGGCTGGGTGGGGGGCAAGGCGAGGGGGGAAGGGCAGGGCTGGGTGAGGGGGGAAGAGCGGGGCAGGGCGGGGGGGAAGAGCAGGGCGAGGGGGGAAGGGCAGGGCTGGGTGGGGGGCAAGGCGAGGGGGGAAGGGCAGGGCTGGGTGAGGGGGGAAGAGCGGGGCAGGGCGAGGGGGGAAGAGCAAGGCGAGGGGGGAAGGGCAGGGCTGGGTGAGGGGGGGAAGGGCAGGGCTGGGTGAGGGGGGGAAGGGCAGGGCTGGGTGAGGGCGGAAGAGCGGGGCAGGGTGGGGGGGGGGTAGGGAAGGGCTGGGTGAGGGGGGGAAGGGCAGGGCTGGGTGAGGGCGGAAGAGCGGGGCAGGGTGGGGGGGGGTAGGGAAGGGCTGGGTGAGGGGGGGAAGGGCAGGGCTGGGTGAGGGCGGAAGAGCGGGGCAGGGTGAGGGGGGGCAGGGAAGGGCTGGGAGTGGGGCAGAGCGAGGGGCAGGGAGTCTGGACACCTGGGTGCTCTCCCAGCTCGCGAGGGGGAGGACCCTCACCTTTGGGGTCGGCCTTGGGGAAGAGCTTGGGCCAGGGCACCTTGGTCTTGTGGGGCAGGGACTGCAGGTAGTTTCGCGCCTTCATGTTGATGATGCAGTTGAGGTCGTCCTGCGAGGGGGAGCCCAGGATCCCTGCGCAGGGGAGGAGTCAGGAGTCGCCAGGCCTGGCCCCCTCCGAGCCAGCTCCACCCCGCACTGACAGACCCCCCCCCCCCCGCCCCCTGCCCCGCCCCGCCCCTCACCCAGGATGTGGTTGAGCTGGTCCAGGTAGTGCTTGCCGGGGAAGATGGGCCGGTTGGACAACATCTCAGCCAGGATGCAGCCCACTGACCAGATGTCGATGGATTTAGTGTAGCCCTGCGGGCAGAGGAGAGCAGGTCAGAGGGGGCAGGACAGGGGCCCCCAGAGGGCCCCCTGGCTACGCATGTTTCACTGCCTGGAGAAAAGGACAGTCCAGGCCAAGGAATGACAGTGCCCCTAGTACCAGGGTGGACCCAGGAGTCCTGGGTCTCCAGCCTGCCTGCTGCGGGCGCAGGAGCGGCACCGGGGTCTGACGAGCATCGGTGCCCCGGGCTCCGCGCCGGCTCCCCCGGAGGCTGTGGCAGCACGGAGAGCCGCTGGGGCTGGGACCGGTGCCGCGGTTACATCCCCCAACATCCCCAACACCCAGTGCCTGGCCCTCGCCCAGCACTCCCTGAATCACAGCTAGAGCCAGCTTCCAGCCCCACACCTTGGAGTTGAGCATGATCTCGGGGGCCCGGTACCAGCGGGTGGCCACGTACTCCGTCAGGAAGCCGGTGTGGTCGTGCTCGGGGTCGGCAATGCGAGCCAGCCCAAAGTCACAGATCTGCAGCGGGGAGGAAGGTTAGCTGAGCTGCCCGCCCCCCTGGAGCCCAGGGAACGCAGCAGTGGAGGCAGAGACACAGGGAGGTGTGAAGGGGGATCGGTGGGGGTGGGGCGCAGTGCGGGGGTGTGCGTGCAGCAGGGCTGAGGGCTGGTTGGGGACGGGGTGGGGTGTGACCGAGGGCTGGATGGGGTCAGAGGCATGGTCATGACTGAGGGCTGGTTGGGGGTGTGCAGCCGGGGGCGGGGCCTATGGCTGGTTGGGGGTGGGACACGCCACCAGGGGCGGGGTGGGAGCTGAGAGGGGCGGGGCCGAGGGCGGGCCCACCTTGAGGTCGCACGTGGTGTTTGATGAGCAGGTTGCTGGGCTTGAGGTCGCGGTGCAGCACGTTGGACTGGCCGGGGGCGGGGCGGAGGGGGCAGGGCCGAGGGGCGGGGCTGGGGCGGGCCCACCTTGAGGTCGCACGTGGTGTTGATGAGCAGGTTGCTGGGCTTGAGGTCACGGTGCAGCACGTTGGACTGGCTGGGGGCGGGGCGGAGGGGGCGGGGCCGGGGCGGGGCGGGCGGGGGCCACCTTGAGGTCGCACGTGGTGTTGATGAGCAGGTTGCTGGGCTTGAGGTCGCGGTGCAGCACGTTGGACTGGCCGGGGGCGGGGAGGGGCGGGGCGGAGGGGGCGGGGCGGGCCCACCTTGAGGTCGCACGGTGGTGTTGATGAGCAGGTTGCTGGGCTTGAGGTCGCGGTGCAGCACGTTGGACTGGCCGGGGGCGGGGCGGAGGGGGCAGGGCCGAGGGGCGGGGCCGGGGCGGGCCCACCTTGAGGTCGCACGTGGTGTTGATGAGCAGGTTGCTGGGCTTGAGGTCACGGTGCAGCACGTTGGACTGGCCGGGGGGCGGGGCGGAGGGGGCGGGGCCGAGGGGCGGGGCCGGGGCGGGGCCACCTTGAGGTCGCACGTGGTGTTGATGAGCAGGTTGCTGGGCTTGAGGTCACGGTGCAGCACGTTGGACTGGCCGGGGGCGGGGCGGGGCCGAGGGGGCGGGGCCGAGGCGGGCCCACCTTGAGGTCGCACGTGGTGTTGATGAGCAGGTTGCTGGGCTTGAGGTCGCGGTGCAGCACGTTGGACTGGCCGGGGGCGGGGGCCGAGGGGCGGGGGCGGGGCCGAGGGGCGGGGCGGGCCCACCTTGAGGTCGCACGTGGTGTTGATGAGCAGGTTGCTGGGCTTGAGGTCGCGGTGCAGCACGTTGGACTGGCCGGGGGCGGGGCGGAGGGGGCGGGGCCGAGGGGCGGGGGCGGGGGCGGGGCGGGCCCACCTTGAGGTCGCACGTGGTGTTGATGAGCAGGTTGCTGGGCTTGAGGTCGCGGTGCAGCACGTTGGACTGGCCGGGGGCGGGGCGGAGGGGGCAGGGCCGAGGGGCGGGGCCGGGGCGGGCCCACCTTGAGGTCGCACGTGGTGTTGATGAGCAGGTTGCTGGGCTTGAGGTCACGGTGCAGCACGTTGGACTGGCCGGGGGCGGGGCGGAGGGGGCGGGGCCGAGGGGCGGGGCCGGGGCGGGCCCACCTTGAGGTCGCACGTGGTGTTGATGAGCAGGTTGCTGGGCTTGAGGTCGCGGTGCAGCACGTTGGACTGGCCGGGGGCGGGGCGGGGGCGGGGCGGGGGCGGGGCCGAGGGGCGGGGCGGGCCCACCTTGAGGTCGCACGTGGTGTTGATGAGCAGGTTGCTGGGCTTGAGGTCGCGGTGCAGCACGTTGGACTGGCCGGGGGCGGGGCCGAGGGGCGGGGCCGGGGCGGGCCCACCTTGAGGTCGCACGTGGTGTTGATGAGCAGGTTGCTGGGCTTGAGGTCGCGGTGCAGCACGTTGGACTGGCCGGGGGCGGGGAGGGGCGGGGCGGAGGGGCGGGGCCGAGGGGCGGGGCGGGCCCACCTTGAGGTCGCACGTGGTGTTGATGAGCAGGTTGCTGGGCTTGAGGTCGCGGTGCAGCACGTTGGACTGGCCGGGGGCGGGGCCGAGGGGGCGGGGGCGGGGGCGGGGCGGGCCCACCTTGAGGTCGCACGTGGTGTTGATGAGCAGGTTGCTGGGCTTGAGGTCGCGGTGCAGCACGTTGGACTGGCCGGGGGCGGGGCGGGGCCGAGGGGGCGGGGGCGGGGCGGGGCCGAGGGGGCGGGGCGGGCCCACCTTGAGGTCGCACGTGGTGTTGATGAGCAGGTTGCTGGGCTTGAGGTCGCGGTGCAGCACGTTGGCCGAGTGGATGTACTTGAGGCCGCGCAGGATCTGGTACAGGAAGTAGCAGATGTGGTCGTTGCTCAGCTGCTGCGTCTTCAGCAGCTTGTACAGGTCGGTCTCCATCAGGTCCTGCACGATGTAGCTGGGGGCGGGGTCAAGGGGCACAACGGCCGCGGGGCGGGGCGCGCGCGGGGGGCGGGGCGCGCGGGCGCGCGCAGGGGCCGGCGCGGGCGCGCGCAGGGGCGGGGCAGGATACACGTCGCGCATGTGCTCGATGGCGGCGGCGCGCAGCACGTCGTTGATGCCGATGATGTTCTCGTGGCGGAAGCGCAGCAGGATCTTGATCTCGCGCAGCGTGCGCTGGCAGTACGTCTGGTGCTCGAACGGGCTGATCTTCTTGATGGCCGCGCGCGCCTTGCTCACGTGGTCGTAGGCGGAGCTGCGGGGACGGGAGGGGCGGGGTTAGCGCCGCGCCCCGCAGCCCCGGGGGGGGGGGCCCGGGCGGCGGGGGGGCGCTCACCAGACCATGCCGTACGCCCCCTCCCCGATGTACTGCAGGTCCGTGTAGCGCGGCCCCACGTCGAACACCTGCCCCTTCACCGACTCCACCCCCAGCTTGGGCGCCCCCGGCACCGGCCCGGGCCCCCCCGGGGCCGCCGCTGTCGCCGCCGCCATGGCCGCTGCGCTCCGATCCCGCTGCCGCAGCCGCACCCGGAACCGCCCCGCCCGACGGCTCTGCGCAGGCGCACGGGCTGCCCGACGGCCCGCGTCACGTCGCCGCCATCCGCTACGCGCCCGGATTGGAGCGCTGCTTCTGACGTCATCGAAAGGCGGAAGTGCTGTGCCCTGTCATTCGCTTCTGCCGCTTTAGGCCCCGCCCCCAG
Organism: Pelodiscus sinensis; assembly: GCF_049634645.1. Taxonomy (NCBI): domain Eukaryota; kingdom Metazoa; phylum Chordata; order Testudines; family Trionychidae; genus Pelodiscus; species Pelodiscus sinensis. The sequence goes on from NW_027465967.1 coordinate 97,874, forward strand.
ACCCAGTCTACGGTACTAGGCCACGCCCTCGCTCGAGGAGCTCCTCTCCGACCACGCCCACTGTTCCACCTGGCCACGCCCCTGCCCACGCCGGCACCTTGCCGGGTGTTCCCCGGCCCCCCCCCCCAGCCTCAGGGCCCCCCGGGTCTGATTCCCCGGCCCCTCCCCCCCCCCCCAGCCTCAGGGCCCCCCGGGTCTGATTCCCCGGCCCCTCCCCCCCCCCAGCCTCAGGGCCCCCCGGGTCTGATTCCCCGGCCCCTCCCCCCCCCCAGCCTCAGGCCCCCCGGGTCTGATTCCCCGGCCCCTCCCCCCCCCGCAGCCTCAGGGCCCCCCGGGTCTGATTCCCCGGCCCCTCCCCCCCCCCCAGCCTCAGGGCCCCCCGGGTCTGATTCCCCGGCCCCTCCCCCCCCAGCCTCAAGGCCCCCCGGGTCTGATTCCCCGGCCCCTCCCCCCCCCCCAGCCTCAGGGCCCCCGGGTCTGATTCCCCGGCCCCCCCCCCAGCCTCAGGGCCCCCCGGGTCTGATTCCCCGGCCCCTCCCCCCCCCAGCCTCAGGGCCCCCCGGGTTTGATTCCCCGGCCCCTCCCCCCCCAGCCTCAAGGCCCCCCGGGTCTGATTCCCCGGCCCCTCCCCCCCCCCCAGCCTCAGGGCCCCCCGGGTCTGATTTCCCAACACCCCCCAGCCTCAGCCCCGGGGCTGGTGGGGGGTAGTTAGGGGTCCCAAGCAGGGCATGGGGGACAGGTGGGGGGGTGCAAGGGGATGCTGGTGAGGGGTAGTTAGGGGTCCCAGGCAGGGCATGGGGGACAGGTGGGGGGGTGGAAGGGGATGCTGGTGAGGGGTAGTTAGGGGTCCGAGGCAGGGCATGGGGGACAGGTGGGGGGGTGGAAGGGGATGCTGGTGAGGGGTAGTTAGGGGTCCGAGGCAGGGCATGGGGGACAGGTGGGGGGGTGGAAGGGGATGCTGGTGACGGGTAGTTAGGGGTCCCAGGCAGGGCATGGGGGACAGGTGGGGGGGTGGAAGGGGATGCTGGTGAGGGGTAGTTAGGGGTCCGAGGCAGGGCATGGGGGACAGGTGGGGGGGTGGAAGGGGATGCTGGTGAGGGGTAGTTAGGGGTCCCAGGCAGGGCATGGGGGACAGATGGGGGGGTGCAAGGGAATGCTGGTGAGGGGTAGTTAGGGGTCCCAGGCAGGGCATGGGGGACAGGTGGGGGGGTGGAAGGGGATGCTGGTGAGGGGGAGTTAGGGGTCCCAGGCAGGGCATGGGGGACAGGTGGGGGGGGTGCAAGGGAATGCTGGTGAGGGGTAGTTAGGGGTCCCAGGCAGGGCATGGGGCACAGGTGGGGGGGTGGAAGGGGATGCTGGTGAGGGGTAGTTAGGGGTCCCAGGCAGGGCATGGGGGACAGGTGGGGGGGTGGAAGGGGATGCTGGTGGGGGGTAGTTAGGGGTCCCAGGCAGGGCATGGGGGACAGGTGGGGGGGTGGAAGGGGATGCTGGTGAGGGGTAGTTAGGGGTCCCAGGCAGGGCATGGGGGACTGGTGGGGGGGTGGAAGGGGATGCTGGTGGGGGGTAGTTAGGGGTCCCAGGCAGGGCATGGGGGACTGGTGGGGGGGTGGAAGGGGATGCTGGTGGGGGGTAGTTAGGGGTCCCAGGCAGGGCATGGGGGACAGGTGGGGGGGTGGAAGGGGATGCTGGTGGGGGGTAGTTAGGGGTCCCAGGCAGGGCATGGGGGACTGGTGGGGGGTAGTTAGGGGTCCCAGGCAGGGCATGGGGGACTGGTGGGGGGGTGGAAGGGGATGCTGGTGGGGGGTAGTTAGGGGTCCCAGGCAGGGCATGGGGGACTGGTGGGGGGGTAAGGGGATGCTGGGGGGACACGTGGGGGTGTAAGGGGGTGGAGGTGGGAGGGTGTATCTAGGTGAGCCGAGACAGGGCATGGGGAGATGGGTGTGTGTAAGGGGATGCAGGTGGGGGGGAGCTAAATGGGCCCAAGCAGGGCACGGGGGGACAGGCGGGGGGTGGGGTCCCTGTGCCCAGGCTCATACCCCTCTGCCACTGGCAGCGGATTCCCGCCCAGCCCCTGGCTGGGAAGTGGGAGGGAGTGTCCTGGCCCCTCCCCCCCCAGGCTGTGCTATCCCTGGGAGGCCCCACCCCCACCCTTAAAAGGTGCTGGTTTCAGCCTCCAGATTCACTGTCACACCAGAGTGCCTGGAACTGGTGAGAGCAGAGGCAGTGGGGTCTGATGGTTAGAGCGGGGGGGGGGGGGGGAGCCAGGACTCCTGGGTTCTTGCCCTGGGCAGGGCAGTGGGATCTGATGGTTAGAGCGGGGCGGGGGGGAGCCAGGACTCCTGGGTTCTGGCCCTGGGCAGGGCAGTGGGATCTGATGGTTAGAGCGGGGCGGGGGGGAGCCAGGACTCCTGGGTTCTGGCCCTGGGCAGGGCAGTGGGGTCTGATGGTTAGAGCGGGGGGGGGGAGGGGGAAGCCAGGCTCCTGGGTTCTTGCTCTGGCCGGTGGGTGGGAGGGAGGGAGGTCCTGGGCCCTCTCGGCTGACCCTTCCCGTCTCTGCAGAGTGATGCTGCTACACCCAGTTACCTACAGGTAGAGCCAGGGCAGCAGCCAGGCAGAGGGTGGTGGGGCAGGAGCAAGGGATAGCGGCAGGGTGGGAGAGAGGGGCAATGGCCGGGCTGGAGTGAGGGGCAGCGACGGGGTGGCAGGGCAGCTGGGCTGGAGTGAGGGGCAGAGTGGTGGCGGGGCTGGAGTGAGGGGCAGCGGCCGGGCAGGGGGATGGGGGGGGTGGGAGCGAGGGGCGGCGGCCGGGCAGGGGGCGGCGGGCGCGAGGGGCGGTGGCCGGGCAGGGGGCGGCGGCCGGGCAGGCGGCGGCGGCGGGCGCGAGGGGCGGCGGCCGGGCAGGCGACGGCGGGCGCGAGGGGCGGCGGCCGGGCAGGGGGCGGCGGCCGGGCAGGCGACGGCGGGGCGCGAGGGGCGGCGGCCGGGCAGGGGGCGGCGGCGGGCGCGAGGGGCGGCGGCCGGGCAGGCGGCGGCGGGCGCGAGGGGCGGCGGCCGGGCAGGCGGCGGCGGGCGCGAGGGGCGGCGGCCGGGCAGGCGGCGGCGGGCGCGAGGGCAGCACTAACGGCGCGTCTCCCCCAGCCGCCATGAGCCGGCAGGTGGTGCGCAGCAGCAAGTTCCGCCACGTCTTCGGGCAGCCGGCGAAGGCCGACCAGTCCTACGACGACGTGCGCGTCTCGCAGACCACCTGGGACAGCGGCTTCTGCACCGTCAACCCCAAGTTCCTGGCCATTGTCGTGGAGGCCAGTGGGGGAGGGGCCTTCATGGTGCTGCCCCTGGCTAAGGTAACCCCGCCCCCATCCCTGCTAGTGACCCCCTCCCCCCTCTGCCGGCCCAGCCCTGCCGGGGCCCCTCGCCAGCCCCGCCCTGCGCTTCTTAGGTAACTGTCTGCCCCCCCCTTTCTGTTTCCGGGGGGGGGGGGGGGGGCTGTTTTGTGAAACCGCCGAACATGCAGATCTTGACATTTTTGCCTTAAATGGCTCCAAACGTGAAGCGGGGGCGGAAGCAGCCGTGTAAAAGGGGAAGTGGGTTTGCGGGGAGGGGGCAGGTCTGGGACACCACAGCCCAGCCCCCCGTCCTGGTTCTCGGAGCCGTGGCAGCCACACCTGGGTCACCGTAGCCAGGAGCCCCAGAAATGGAGCAGGGGCGGGGGCGCCGGGGGAATAAAGGTCTGTGGTGCAGCTACAAAGGGCCCTGTGTCCTTCCCTGGCCCGGGGGGAGGCCGGGGCAGGATGCGGCTTTGGAGGGACCCTCGGCTCCCAGAACGCGGCACCTTGTGACTTCCATCGTGATGGGAAAGACGGGAGCAGAGCGCCTCAGCCCCTCCCCCTCCGTCCCACTCCCCACACCCGCCCCCCAGCCCCTGCCGGTCCAGCTCTGCCCCCAGCGCCCCCCACTGCAGCCCCTGCCCCCCCAGTGCCCCCCAGTGCCCCCTTTGCACAATGCCCGGGTAAGGTTGTCATGGGACTGCTGGGTTCGTGGGCCCAACTTTCCCCGTGGCAGGACCATGGGACGAGGCGGGAGGGGCGTGAGGGGAGAGCCAGGCCTGAGGCTGGTGCCCAGGAGGGCTGAGGCAGGCCCGGCCCCCGCCCTGCTGCCAGACTGCCCTGCTCTCAGGTTGGCTGCCCACTGGGGGGAGGGGCTCATGTCGCCTGCTGTGGGCACTGCAGGGGCACGGGAGCTGGGTTGCTTGTCACAGCCTGGCCCTGCCCCAGGCCCCAGGCCCCTGGCCCCTGGGAAATATCCCCAGCACTGGGGAGAGGCAGAGAGCTGCGGGTTCTACTCCCTACAAACATTTACCCCCCTCCGAGCTGGGAGAGAACCTAGGCTGCCCGCTAACCCCTGCGCCCCACTGCCCTCCCGGCCCTGCTGTAACCCCTGCGCCCCACTGCCCTCCCGGCCCTGCTGTAACCGCTGCACCCCACTGCCCTCCCGGCCCTGCTGTAACCGCTGCGCCCCACTGCCCTCCCGGCCCTGCTGTAACCACTGCACCCCACTGCCCTCCCGGCCCTGCTGTAACCGCTGCACCCCACTGCCCTCCCGGCCCTGCTGTAACCGCTGCGCCCCACTGCCCTCCCGGCCCTGCTGTAACCACTGCACCCCACTGCCCTCCCGGCCCTGCTGTAACCGCTGCACCCCACTGCCCTCCCGGCCCTGCTGTAACCGCTGCACCCCACTGCCCTCCCGGCCCTGCTGTAACCACTGCACCCCACTGCCCTCCCGGCCCTGCTGTAACCACTGCACCCCACTGCCCTCCCGGCCCTGCTGTAACCGCTGCACCCCACTGCCCTCCCGGCCCTGCTGTAACCGCTGCGCCCCACTGCCCTCCCGGCCCTGCTCCAACCACTGCGCCCCACTGCCCTCCCGGCCCTGCTGTAACCGCTGCACCCCACTGCCCTCCCGGCCCTGCTGTAACCCCTGCGCCCCACTGCCCTCCCGGCCCTGCTGTAACCGCTGCGCCCCACTGCCCTCCCGGCCCTGCTGTAACCCCTGCGCCCCACTGCCCTCCCGGCCCTGCTGTAACCGCTGCGCCCCACTGCCCTCCCGGCCCTGCTCCAACCCCTGCGCCCCACTGCCCTCCCGGCCCTGCTCCAACCCCTGCGCCCCACTGCCCTCCCGGCCCTGCTCCAACCCCTGCGCCCCACTGCCCTCCCGGCCCTGCTCCAACCCCTGCGCCCCACTGCCCTCCCGGCCCTGCTGTAACCCCTGCGCCCCACTGCCCTCCCGGCCCTGCTCCAACCACTGCGCCCCACTGCCCTCCCGGCCCTGCTGTAACCCCTGCGCCCCACTGCCCTCCCGGCCCTGCTGTAACCCCTGCGCCCCACTGCCCTCCCGGCCCTGCTCCAACCCCTGCGCCCCACTGCCCTCCCGGCCCTGCTCCAACCCCTGCGCCCCACTGCCCTCCCGGCCCTGCTGTAACCCCTGCGCCCCACTGCCCTCCCGGCCCTGCTGTAACCACTGCGCCCCACTGCCCTCCCGGCCCTGCTCCAACCCCTGCGCCCCACTGCCCTCCCGGCCCTGCTGTAACCCCTGCGCCCCACTGCCCTCCCGGCCCTGCTCCAACCCCTGCGCCCCACTGCCCTCCCGGCCCTGCTGTAACCCCTGCGCCCCACTGCCCTCCCGGCCCTGCTGTAACCCCTGCGCCCCACTGCCCTCCCGGCCCTGCTCCAACCCCTGCGCCCCACTGCCCTCCCGGCCCTGCTCCAACCCCTGCGCCCCACTGCCCTCCCGGCCCTGCTGTAACCCCTGCGCCCCACTGCCCTCCCGGCCCTGCTGTAACCCCTGCGCCCCACTGCCCTCCCGGCCCTGCTCCAACCCCTGCGCCCCACTGCCCTCCCGGCCCTGCTCCAACCCCTGCGCCCCACTGCCCTCCCGGCCCTGCTCCAACCCCTGCGCCCCACTGCCCTCCCGGCCCTGCTGTAACCCCTGCGCCCCACTGCCCTCCCGGCCCTGCTCCAACCCCTGCGCCCCACTGCCCTCCCGGCCCTGCTCCAACCACTGCGCCCCACTGCCCTCCCGGCCCTGCTGTAACCCCTGCGCCCCACTGCCCTCCCGGCCCTGCTCCAACCCCTGCGCCCCACTGCCCTCCCGGCCCTGCTCCAACCACTGCGCCCCACTGCCCTCCCGGCCCTGCTCCAACCCCTGCGCCCCACTGCCCTCCCGGCCCTGCTCCAACCACTGCGCCCCACTGCCCTCCCGGCCCTGCTCCAACCCCTGCGCCCCACTGCCCTCCCGGCCCTGCTCCAACCCCTGCGCCCCACTGCCCTCCCGGCCCTGCTCCAACCCCTGCGCCCCACTGCCCTCCCGGCCCTGCTCCAACCCCTGCGCCCCACTGCCCTCCCGGCCCTGCTCCAACCACTGCGCCCCACTGCCCTCCCGGCCCTGCTCCAACCCCTGCGCCCCACTGCCCTCCCGGCCCTGCTCCAACCCCTGCGCCCCACTGCCCTCCCGGCCCTGCTCCAACCCCTGCGCCCCACTGCCCTCCCGGCCCTGCTCCAACCCCTGCGCCCCACTGCCCTCCCGGCCCTGCTCCAACCCCTGCGCCCCACTGCCCTCCCGGCCCTGCTCCAACCCCTGCGCCCCACTGCCCTCCCGGCCCTGCTCCAACCACTGCGCCCCACTGCCCTCCCGGCCCTGCTGTAACCACTGCGCCCCACTGCCCTCCCGGCCCTGCTCCAACCCCTGCGCCCCACTGCCCTCCCGGCCCTGCTGTAACCCCTGCGCCCCACTGCCCTCCCGGCCCTGCTCCAACCCCTGCGCCCCACTGCCCTCCCGGCCCTGCTCCAACCCCTGCGCCCCACTGCCCTCCCGGCCCTGCTCCAACCCCTGCGCCCCACTGCCCTCCCGGCCCTGCTGTAACCCCTGCGCCCCACTGCCCTCCCGGCCCTGTGCTAACCACTAGAGGACACTCTCCTGCATGTTATTCCCTCCCCCCCACATCCAGGCAGTCCCAGGGGGGCAGGAAGCTGGGAGAATTGCACCATCTGTTGGGAAACGTTTGTAACTGCAGAGAGAAGCTGGGTTCTGGGAAGGCACTGGGGTCTAGTGGTTAGAGCTGTGGAGGGCCTGGGAGCCTGGACCCTGGGGTGGGGCAGTGGGGTACTGACTCCGTCCTCTCTCGCAGACCGGCCGCCTGGACAAGGCGCAGCCCGTGGTGTGCGGGCACACGGCTCCGGTCCTGGACATCGAGTGGTGCCCGCACAACGACAACGTCATCGCTAGCGGCTCCGAGGACTGCACTGTCATGGTGAGAGCCGGCCTGGGGGCGGGGATTGCGGGGCACTCGGGGGCGTGGAGGTGGCCTGGGGGGCGGGGGATTGCGGGGCACTTGGGGGTGTGGAGGTGGCCTGGGGGGCGGGGGATTGCGGGGCGCTCGGGGGCGTGGAGGTGGCCTGGGGGCGGGGATTGCGGGGCGCTCGGGGGCGTGGAGGTGGCCTGGGGGGCGGGGGATTGCGGGGCACTCGGGGGTGTGGAGGTGGCCTGGGGGGCGGGGGATTGCGGGGCGCTCGGGGGCGTGGAGGTGGCCTGGGGGGCGGGGGATTGCGGGGCGCTCGGGGGCGTGGAGCTGACCTGGGGGGCGGGGGATTGCGGGGCGCTCGGGGGCGTGGAGGTGACCTGGGGGGCGGGGGATTGCGGGGCGCTCGGGGGCGTGGAGGTGGCCTGGGGGGCGGGGGATTGCGGGGCGCTCGGGGGCGTGGAGCTGACCTGGGGGGCGGGGGATTGCGGGGCGCTCGGGGGTGTGGAGCTGACCTGGGGGGCGGGGGATTGCGGGGCACTCGGGGGCGTGGAGGTGACCTGGGGGGCGGGGGATTGCGGGGCGCTCGGGGGCGTGGAGCTGACGTGGGGGGCGGGGATTGCGGGGCGCTCGGGGGCGTGGAGCTGACCTGGGGGGCGGGGGATTGCGGGGCGCTCGGGGGCGTGGAGGTGACCTGGGGGGCGGGGGATTGCGGGGCGCTCGGGGGCGTGGAGCTGACCTGGGGGGCGGGGGATTGCGGGGCGCTCGGGGGCGTGGAGCTGACCTGGGGGGCGGGGGATTGCGGGGCGCTCGGGGGCGTGGAGCTGACCTGGGGGGCGGGGGATTGCGGGGGCGCTCGGGGGCGTGGAGCTGACCTGGGGGGCGGGGGATTGCGGGGCGCTCGGGGGTGTGGAGCTGACCTGGGGGGCGGGGGATTGCGGGGCACTCGGGGGCGTGGAGGTGACCTGGGGGGCGGGGGATTGCGGGGCGCTCGGGGGCGTGGAGCTGACGTGGGGGGCGGGGATTGCGGGGCGCTCGGGGGCGTGGAGCTGACCTGGGGGGCGGGGGATTGCGGGGCGCTCGGGGGCGTGGAGCTGACCTGGGGGGCGGGGGATTGCGGGGCGCTCGGGGGCGTGGAGCTGACCTGGGGGGCGGGGGATTGCGGGGCGCTCGGGGGCGTGGAGCTGACCTGGGGGGCGGGGGATTGCGGGGCGCTCGGGGGCGTGGAGCTGACCTGGGGGGCGGGGGATTGCGGGGCGCTCGGGGGCGTGGAGCTGACCTGGGGGGCGGGGATTGCGGGGCGCTCGGGGGCGTGGAGCTGACCTGGGGGGCGGGGGATTGCGGGGCGCTCGGGGGCGTGGAGGTGGCCTGGGGGGCGGGGGATTGCGGGGCGCTCGGGGGCGTGGAGGTGGCCTGGGGGGCGGGGGATTGCGGGGCGCTCGGGGGCGTGGAGCTGACCTGGGGGGCGGGGGATTGCGGGGCGCTCGGGGGTGTGGAGCTGACCTGGGGGGCGGGGGATTGCGGGGCGCTCGGGGGCGTGGAGGTGACCTGGGGGGCGGGGGATTGCGGGGCGCTCGGGGGCGTGGAGCTGACCTGAGGGGCGGGGGATTGCAGGGCGCTCGGGGGCGTGGAGCTGACCTGGGGGGCGGGGGATTGCGGGGTGCTCGGGGGCGTGGAGCTGGCCTGGGGGGCGGGGATTGCGGGGCACTCGGGGGCGTGGAGGTGACCTGGGGGGCGGGGGATTGCGGGGCGCTCGGGGGCGTGGAGCTGACCTGGGGGGCGGGGGATTGCGGGGCGCTCGGGGGCGTGGAGGTGACCTGGGGGGCGGGGGATTGCGGGGCGCTCGGGGGCGTGGAGCTGGCCTGGGGGGCGGGGGATTGCGGGGCACTCGGGGGCGTGGAGCTGACCTGGGGGGCGGGGGATTGCGGGGGCGCTCGGGGGCGTGGAGGTGGCCTGGGGGGCGGGGGATTGCGGGGCGCTCGGGGGCGTGGAGCTGACCTGGGGGGCGGGGGATTGCGGGGCGCTCGGGGGCGTGGAGGTGGCCTGGGGGGCGGGGGATTGCGGGGCGCTCGGGGGTGTGGAGGTGGCCTCGGGGGCGGGGGATTGCGGGGCGCTCGGGGGCGTGGAGGTGACCTGGGGGGCGGGGATTGCGGGGCGCTCGGGGGCGTGGAGGTGACCTGGGGGGCGGGGGATTGCGGGGCGCTCGGGGGTGTGGAGCTGACCTGGGGGGCGGGGGATTGCGGGGCGCTCGGGGGTGTGGAGCTGACCTGGGGGGCGGGGGATTGCGGGGCGCTCGGGGGCGTGGAGCTGACCTGGGGGGCGGGGGATTGCGGGGCACTCGGGGGTGTGGAGCTGACCTGGGGGGCGGGGGATTGCGGGGCGCTCGGGGGCGTGGAGCTGACCTGGGGGGCGGGGGATTGCGGGGCACTCGGGGGCGTGGAGGTGACCTGGGGGGCGGGGGATTGCGGGGCACTCGGGGGTGTGGAGCTGACCTGGGGGGCGGGGGATTGCGGGGCGCTCGGGGGTGTGGAGCTGACCTGGGGGGCGGGGGATTGCGGGGCGCTCGGGGGCGTGGAGCTGACCTGGGGGCGGGGGATTGCGGGGCGCTCGGGGGTGTGGAGGTGGCCTCGGGGGCGGGGGATTGCGGGGCGCTCGGGGGTGTGGAGGTGACCTGGGGGGCGGGGGATTGCAGGGCACTCGGGGGTGTAGAGGTGGCCTTGGGGGAGGGGGATTGCGGGGCGCTCGGGGGCGTGGAGCTGACCTGGGGGGCGGGGGGATTGCGGGGCGCTCGGGGGGTGTGGAGCTGACCTGGGGGGCGGGGGATTGCGGGGGCGCTCGGGGGCGTGGAGCTGACCTGGGGGGCGGGGGATTGCGGGGCGCTCGGGGGCGTGGAGGTGACCTGGGGGGCGGGGGATTGCTGGGGGCGCCCGGGGGCGTGGAGGTGACCTGGGGGGCGGGGGATTGCGGGGCGCTCGGGGGTGTGGAGCTGACCTGGGGGGCGGGGGATTGCGGGGCGCTCGGGGGCGTGGAGCTGACCTGGGGGGTGGGGGATTGCGGGGCGCTCGGGGGCGTGGAGCTGACCTGGGGGGCGGGGGATTGCGGGGCGCTCGGGGGCGTGGAGGTGACCTGGGGGGCGGGGGATTGCGGGGCGCTCGGGGGTGTGGAGCTGACCTGGGGGGCGGGGATTGCGGGGCGCTCGGGGGCGTGGAGCTGACCTGGGGGGCGGGATTGCGGGGCGCTCGGGGGCGTGGAGCTGACCTGGGGGGCGGGGGATTGCGGGGCGCTCGGGGGCGTGGAGCTGACCTGGGGGGCGGGGGATTGCGGGGCGCTCGGGGGGCGTGGAGGTGGCCTGGGGGGCGGGGGATTGCGGGGCGCTCGGGGGCGTGGAGCTGACCTGGGGGGCGGGGGATTGCGGGGCGCTCGGGGGCGTGGAGGTGGCCTGGGGGGCGGGGGATTGCGGGGCGCTCGGGGGCGTGGAGGTGGCCTGGGGGGCGGGGGATTGCGGGGCGCTCGGGGCGTGGAGCTGACCTGGGGGGCGGGGGATTGCGGGGCGCTCGGGGGCGTGGAGGTGGCCTGGGGGGCGGGGGATTGCGGGGCGCTCGGGGGCGTGGAGCTGACCTGGGGGGCGGGGGATTGCGGGGCGCTCGGGGGCGTGGAGCTGACCTGGGGGGCGGGGGATTGCGGGGCGCTCGGGGGCGCGGAGCTGACCTGGGGGGCGGGGATTGCGGGGCGCTCGGGGGCGTGGAGCTGACCTGGGGGGCGGGGGATTGCGGGGCGCTCGGGGCGTGGAGGTGACCTGGGGGGCGGGGGATTGCGGGGCGCTCGGGGGTGTGGAGCTGACCTGGGGGGCGGGGGATTGCGGGGCGCTCGGGGGCGTGGAGGTGGCCTCGGGGGCGGGGGATTGCGGGGCGCTCGGGGGCGTGGAGCTGACCTGGGGGGCGGGGATTGCGGGGCGCTCGGGGCGTGGAGCTGACCTGGGGGGCGGGGGATTGCGGGGCGCTCGGGGGCGCGGAGCTGACCTGGGGGGCGGGGGATTGCGGGGCGCTCGGGGGCGTGGAGCTGACCTGGGGGGCGGGGGATTGCGGGGCGCTCGGGGCGTGGAGGTGGCCTCGGGGGCGGGGGATTGCGGGGCGCTCGGGGGCGTGGAGCTGACCTGGGGGGCGGGGATTGCGGGGCGCTCGGGGGCGCGGAGCTGACCTGGGGGGCGGGGGATTGCGGGGCGCTCGGGGGCGTGGAGGTGGCCTGGGGGCGGGGGATTGCGGGGCGCTCGGGGGGCGTGGAGCTGACCTGGGGGGCGGGGGATTGCGGGGCGCTCGGGGGCGCGGAGCTGACCTGGGGGGCGGGGGATTGCGGGGCGCTCGGGGGCGTGGAGCTGACCTGGGGGGCGGGGGATTGCGGGGCGCTCGGGGGCGTGGAGCTGACCTGGGGGGCGGGGATTGCGGGGCGCTCGGGGGGTGTGGAGCTGACCTGGGGGGCGGGGGATTGCGGGGCGCTCGGGGGGCGTGGAGCTGACCTGGGGGGCGGGGGATTGCGGGGCGCTCGGGGGCGTGGAGGTGGCCTGGGGGGGTGGGGGATTGCGGGGCGCTCGGGGGCGTGGAGGTGGCCTGGGGGGCGGGGGATTGCGGGGCGCTCGGGGGCGTGGAGCTGACCTGGAGGGGCGGGGGATTGCGGGGCGCTCGGGGGCGCGGAGCTGACCTGGAGGGCGGGGGATTGCGGGGCGCTCGGGGGCGCGGAGCTGACCTGGGGGGCGGGGGATTGCGGGGCGCTCGGGGGCGTGGAGGTGGCCTGGGGGGCGGGGGATTGCGGGGCGCTCGGGGGCGTGGAGGTGGCCTGGGGGGCGGGGGATTGCGGGGCGCTCGGGGGCGTGGAGCTGACCTGGGGGGCGGGGGATTGCGGGGTGCTCGGGGGCATGAAGCTGGCTGGGGGGGGACTGGGGGGTGGGCGGAGTCATCCTGGGGGCAATGGGCCTGACCTTGGCCTCTCCCCGTAGGTGTGGGAGGTGCCGGACGGGGGGCTGGTGCGCCCCCTAACGGAGCCGCTGGTCACGCTGGAGGGGCACTCGAAGCGCGTGGGCATTGTGGCCTGGCACCCCACGGCCCAGAATGTGCTGCTGAGTGCAGGTACCCCCCCCCCCCCGGCACAAGCCCTGCCCCGCCCGCGCCCGCGCCCCTCGGCAGGAAGCAGGCGGCTGCTGGAGCGTGGGGCACTGGCCTAGGGGGTGGGGAGCGGCTGTGTCCCCCCCCCCCGGGGCCTTGGGGCCGGGCCCTTCCCCCCACCCCCGCTGACTCCTCCCGGTCCCCAGGCTGTGACAACGCCCTGCTGCTGTGGGACGTGGGCTCCGGCCAGCTGCTGGTGGAGCTCCGGGACCTGCACCCCGACACCATCCACAGCGTGGCCTGGAGCCGCGACGGGTCCCGCCTCTGCACGTCCTGCCGGGACCGCCGGGTCCGCGTGATCGAGCCCCGCTCTGGCCGCGTCGTCGCTGTGAGTGCGGGCGGGCCGGGGGGGCCGGGGGGGGCCGGGGGGGCGCTGGCTGTGGAGTCCTGACCCCCGTCTCCCCGCAGGAGAAGGCCAACGCCCACGAGGGCTCCCGGCCCGTCCGCGCCGTCCTGCTGGCTGACGGCAAGATCCTCACCACCGGCTTCAGCCGCATGAGCGAGCGCCAGGTGGCGCTGTGGGACCCGGTGCGACGCCCCCCTCCCCTCCCCCCACCCTGCCCCCCCAGCTCCAACGCATCCCCCGCCATCCCCCCTTCCCCTCCCTGGGAATTGGTGAGCCCCCATCCCTGCCCCCCCTTCTCCCCTCCCCTCTCTGGAGTGCCCCCATCCCTGCCCTCCTCTTTCTCAGCACGCCCCCATCCCTGCCCTCCTCTTTCTCAGCACACCCCTCCATGCTGTCCACTCTGGCGCATCCCCCCCACCCTTCCCCGGGACTTGTTGGGCCCCCATCTCTGCCCCCCCCCCGGCACAACCCCCATCTCTGCCCCCCCCTTCTCCTTCCTGGGACCTGGCATCCCCCAGCCCTGACTCTCCCGCCCCCCCGCAGGCACAGCTGGAGGAGCCCATGGTGCTGCAGGAGCTGGACACGAGCAGTGGGGTGCTGTTCCCCCACTACGACCCCGACACCAGCATGGTCTATCTCTGCGGCAAGGTGGGCAGCCGCCGGCTGGGGGCGGGGGGGGCCGGGCGGGGGGCAGCCTGCCCTGACCCCCCTCTGTGCCCCACAGGGCGACAGTTCCATCCGCTACTTCGAGGTGACGCCCGAGGCCCCGTACCTGCACTTCCTGTCGGTCTTCAGCTCCAAGGAGTCCCAGCGCGGGGGCGGCTGGATGCCCAAGCGGGGCCTGGACGTCAGCAAGTGTGAGATTGCCAGGTAAGCCCCCTCGGCCGGGCCCCGGCGCGCCCCCCCTGACCCTCCGCCGGGCCCCGGCGCGCGCGCCCCCCCCCCGACCCTCCGCCGGGCCCCGGCGCGTGCCCCCCCCCCGACCCTCCGCCGGGCCCCCAGCGCGCCCCCCCCCGAGCCCCAGCGCGCGCCCCAGCCCGCCCCCCCCCGACCCTCCGCCGGGCCCCGGCGCGCGCCCCCCCCCCGACCCTCCGCCGGGCCCCAGCCCGCCCCCCCCGACCCCCCCCCCGGGCCCCAGCGCGCCCCCCCCGGGCCCCAGCGCGCCCCCCCCGACCCTCCGCCGGGCCCCAGCGCCCCCCCCAACCCTCCGCCGGGCCCCAGCCGCGCGCGCCCCCCCCGACCCTCTGCCGGGCCCCAGCCCGCCCCCCCCCCGACCCTCGGCCGGGCCCCAGCGTGCGCCCCCCTCCGCCGGGCCCCAGCCCGCCCCCCCCCGACCCTCCGCCGGGCCCCGGCGCGCGCCCCCCCCCGACCCCTCCGCCGGGCCCCAGCGCGCCCCCCCCCCGAGCCCCAGCGCGCGCCCCAGCCCGCCCCCCCCGACCCTCCGCCGGGCCCCGGCGCGCGCCCCCCCCCGACCCTCCGCCGGGCCCCAGCCCGCCCCCCCCGACCCCCCCCCGGCGCGCCCCCCCCCCCGGGCCCCAGCGCGCCCCCCCCGGGCCCCAGCGCGCCCCCCCCCCCGACCCTCCGCCGGGCCCCAGCGCGCGCCCCCCCGACCCTCCGCCGGGCCCCAGCGCGCGCGCCCCCCCCGACCCTCCGCCGGGCCCCAGCGCGCGCCCCCCCCCGACCCTCCGCCGGGCCCCAGCGCGCGCCCCCCCCCCGACCCTCCGCCGGGCCCCAGCGCGCGCCCCCCCCCGACCCTCCGCCGGGCCCCAGCGCGCGCCCCCCCATGCCCCGGGCCCCAGCCCGCCCCCCCCCCGACCCTCCGCCGGGCCCCAGCGCGCCCCCCTCACCTCGGGCCCCAGCCCCTCTGACTTTCCGGCATTGCAGATTCTACAAGCTGCATGAGCGGAGGTGCGAGCCCATCGCCATGACTGTGCCCCGCAAGGTGAGCCGGGCCCTGGGCCTGGAGGAGGGACGGGGCTGGGAGCCCGGATGCCTGGTGGGGCTGGGAGCCCTGCAGCCCCGGGGGGGGGGGGGGGGGGCGGCGGCGTCTCCCTGGGGTCTAGTGCAGCACAGACTGGTCAACACCCGCCCCTTAACCAGGTTCCCTGGCTCCAGTTCCAAAGGGCAACAGCGTCACACCAGAATCCTCACCCCCAGCCACGCCCTGGTGCAGTGCCCAGGGAAACTGAGGCAGGCCCGGGGTTCCTCATGGACAGCAGAACCCACATACAGCACAGCAAGGGGACTGAACCCCCCCGTCACACCTGGCTTCTGCCCCCCCTTTGCAGCATGTGCGTGGGGGGGGCGGAGGAGCTGGGCAGCTGGGGTCCATGCCAGCTCTCTGCCCCCGCAGTCAGACCTGTTCCAGGAGGATCTGTACCCTGACACGGCCGGGCCCGACCCCGCGCTGACCGCAGAGGAGTGGTTCGGGGGCAAGGACGCCGGGCCCCTGCTCATCTCTCTGAAGGACGGCTACGTCTCACCCAAGAGCCGCGAGTTCAAGGTTAACAAGAGCATCCTGGAGCCCAGAAAGAGCCAGACCTGCCCTGATGCAGGCAGCCCTGGGGTGAGATGAGAGGGGCTGCGGGGCGGGAGTGGGGGGCACCGGCAGGGCTGGGCTGGCAGGGGCCGCGGGGCAGGAGTGGGGGGCACTGGCAGGGCTGGGGGTAGGGCTGTGGGGCGGGAGTGGGGGGCACCGGCAGGGCTGGGGGCCGTGGGGGGCACCGGCAGGGCTGGGCTGGCAGGGGCTGCGGGGCGGGAGTGGGGGGCACTGGCAGGGCTGTGGGCCGGGAGTGGGGGGGCACCGGCAGGGCTGGGCCGGCGGGGGCCGCGGGGCGGGAGTGGGGGGCACCGGCAGGGCTGGGCTGGCAGGGGCCGTGGGGCGGGAGTGGGGGCACCGGCAGGGCTGGGCCGGCAGGGGCCGCGGGGCGGGAGTGGGGGGGCACTGGCAGGGCTGGGGGGCGTGGGGGGGCACCGGCAGGGCTGGGCGGTGGGGGCCGCGGGGCGGGAGTGGGGGGCACTGGCAGGGCTGGGGGCAGGGCCGTGGGGCGGGAGTGGGGGGCACCGGCAGGGCTGGGCTGGCAGGGGCTGTGGGGCAGGAGTGGGGGGCACCGGCAGGCTGGGGGCCGTGGGGGGCACCGGCAGGGCTGGGCTGGCAGGGGCTGCGGGGCGGGAGTGGGGGGCACTGGCAGGGCTGGGCCGGCGGGGGCCGCGGGGCGGGAGTGGGGGCCACTGGCAGGGCTGGGCCGGCGGGGTCGCGGGGCGGGAGTGGGGGCCACTGGCAGGGCTGGGGGCCGTGGGGGGCACTGGCAGGGCTGGGCTGGCAGGGGCCGCGGGGCGGGAGTGGGGGGCACTGGCAGGGCTGGGGGCCGTGGGGGGCACCGGCAGGGCTGGGCTGGCAGGGGCTGCGGGGCGGGAGTGGGGGGCACTGGCAGGGCTGGGCCGGCGGGGGCCGCGGGGCGGGAGTGGGGGCCACTGGCAGGGCTGGGCCGGCGGGGTCGCGGGGCGGGAGTGGGGGCCACTGGCAGGGCTGGGGGCCGTGGGGGGCACCGGCAGGGCTGGGCTGGCAGGGGCCGCGGGGCGGGAGTGGGGGGGCACTGGCAGGCTGGGGGCCGTGGGGGGCACCGGCAGGGCTGGGCTGGCAGGAGCCGTGGGGTGGGAGCAGGGACCCCATGCAGGCGCTGTGCCCCCCCAGGCGCTGGAGAAGCTGGCGGAGAGCGTGCGCCGGCTGCAGGCCACGGTGGCGGAGCAGGAACGACGCATCGCAGCGCTGGAGGAGAAGGCCACAAAGTAGCCGTGGGGAGCTGAACCCCCCACCCCAAACCTCCCCCCACTCAGGGCCCCCTCCCCCATGCTTTACCAGATGGAGCCCCCTCCCCGCATCTGTCTGAGCCTGGGGCTCCGTCCCCAACTGCCCCATGCAGCTCCCCCGGGGGCCCCCTCCCGTCTGTACATAGAAGCGTGTTTGGCCTCAGTTTCCTCCTGCAGGGCAGATGGGGAGGGGGAGAGGCACCCGCGCGCTCTGCATTACAGATTGCCCCCAATAAAGTGTAAATAGCCCACGTGTCTGGCTTGTGGGGCAGCGCCCGTGGGAGGCCCCCTTGCGCCCCCGCCCTGCAGCTTGGACAGCAGCCGCCAGCGCTGACTCTGGAGCCTACTGATGACAGCAGTGCAGGAGGCCCAGGGACTGAGGCTGAGCGCCACCCGCAGGCCACTGGGGCTGGCCCACTCGCGCTGACAGTGGGGGGGGTCGGAGGCCACACGCTGACAGCGCTTTGTTGCCCATGATGGTTTATTCCAGGGCTCCCAGCTTCATGCTGCTCCGCAGGCAGGGGGTGTCACTGCAGGCCCCCCCGCTCCTTCTCCCACTGCTCGGGGGTCAGCGTGCGCTGCTCCAAGGCGTGAATGTGCTTCAGCTCCTCCGCCAGGAGCTCGTTCACCAGCCTGGGGGGGGGAGGGTCAGTCTCAGAGTGGGGGGGGGGGCAGGTCCTGGGGCTGCCATGCCCAGTGGTGCTGGGGAGGGCAATCAGCATCCAGCTTCTGTGAGCAGGGCCAACAGTTCCAGGCTGTTCAGGGGGAAGGCGGGAGGGGGGGGGCAGGGCCATGCAGGGAGCAGTTCAGGGGTGGTTCAGGGCTGGGGGAGCGGCTTAGGGGCGGTTTGGGCTGGTTCAGGGTGTAGGGGGAGCAGTTTGGGGCTGGGGGGGCTGGGCTGGTTCAGGGCAGGTGAGGGGAATGGCGCAGGTTGGGGTGGTTCAGGGCAGGGGGCTCAGGCCTGCTCGGGGGGAGGGGGGGCTGGGCAGGCTTGGGCCAGGGAGGGGGGGCTGGCTCGAGCCAGAGCGGTTCAGGCCAGGGGGGACTGGGCTGGGGGGGCCTTTGGGCTGGGGGGGCGCCACTGGGCTGGCTCGGGCCGGGGGGGTGCGGTGGGGGCCGGGAGGGGGCTGGGCTGGGGGGGGCTGGGCAGGCTCGGGCAAGGGAGGGGGGGGCTGGCTCGGGCCGGAGCATTTCAGGCCAGGGGGGCTGGGCTGGGGGGGGCACTGGGCTGGCTGGGGGCGGGGGGGCGGTTCGGGTAGGGGGGGGCTGGGCTGGCTCGGGCCGGGAGACGCGGGGGGGGGGGCAGGGGTGGTTCGGGGCTGGGGGCGGTGGGGGGGGGGCTGGGCTGGCTCGGGGCGGTTCTGGCCGGGGGGGCGACTGGGCTGGCTCGGGGCAGGGGGGGCTGGGCTGGCTCGGGGCGGTGGGGGCTGGGGCAGTTCGGGTCAGGGGGGTGGTGGGGGCCGGGGGGGGCCGGGGTGGCTCGGGCCGGGGGGGGCTGGGCTGGCTCGGGCCGGGGGGGGCGCGGGGCGGGGGCTGGGCTGGTTCGGGGCGGGGGGGGGCCGGTTCGGGCCGGGGGGGCGGTGGGGGCTGGGCTGGCTCGGGGCGGGGGGGGGGGCGGGGGGGCGGGGCGGTTCGGGGGGGCTGGGCTGGCTCGGGCCGGGGGGGGCGGGGCGGTTCGGGGGGGGGCGGGGCTGGCTCGGGCCGGGGGGGGCCGGGGCGGTTCGGGGGGGCTGGGCTGGCTCGGGCCGGGGGGGGCGGGGCGGTTCGGGGGGGGGGCGGGGCTGGCTCGGGCCGGGGGGGGCGCGGGGGGGCCGGGGCGGTTCGGGGGGGCTGGGCTGGCTCGGGCCGGGGGGCGGGGCGGTTCGGGGGGGGCGGGGCTGGCTCGGGCCGGGGGGGGCGCGGGGGGGCGGGGCTGGCTCGGGCCGGGGGGGGGCGCGGGGGGGGCCGGGGCAGTTCGGGCCGGGGGGGCGGGGCGGTTCGGGGGGGGCGCGGGGGGGGCGGGGCTGGCTCGGGGCGGGGGGGGCGCGGGGGGGCCGGGGCGGGCGGGGGGGCTCACCGGTGGCGCTGCAGCAGGCCCCGCCCCCGGAAGCGGGCCGAGACGACCAGCACCCGGAAGCTGGTGGCGCAGCGGGCCGGGGTCGTGTCCTCCACCTCCTGGGGGGGAAGATGCGTGAGGGGGAGCCCGGAAGCCCCGCCCCGCCCACGTGGCCCGCCAGGCCCGGGGGTGACCCCGGGGCGCTCACCACGTGCTCCGCCTCCAGCTCGCGCAGCAGCCGCCCCCGCAGGGTCTCCGCGCTCAGCACCGGCTCGGCCGCCTCCATGCCGCTGGGACCGCGCGCTTCCGCCTCTCCTCGCCGTCACTTCCGCCTACAGTTCCACTCCGCTTCCGCCTCTCCTCGCCGTCACTTCCGCCTACAGTTCCACTCCGCTTCCGCCTCTCCTCGCCGTCACTTCCGCCCCCACTACCGGCTCAGCGTCCCCGCAATTTGCGCGTTCCTTCAGATTCTCCAATCAGAGCGGGCGCGGAGGCGGGACATCGCTCGTCGTGGCCAATAGACTCCGGCCTGGGAGGCGGTGCCAGCAGGAGGTTTAGCTGGGTTGCAGGTAGGGATGCGGGTCAGGGGCCGGGGGAAATGGGGGGGGGTTTGGGGGGGCCCGGCCCATGGGGGGTTCGGGGCGGGGGGGAACGGGGGAAATGGGGGGGGGTTTGGGGGGGCCCGGCCCATGGGGGGTTCGGGGCGGGGGGGAACGGGGGAAATGGGGGGTGGTTTGGGGGGGCCCGGCCCATGGGGGGTTCGGGGCGGGGGGGGGAACGGGGAAATGGGGGGGTTTGGGGGGGCCCGGCCCATGGGGGGGTTCAGGGCCGGGGGGGCAGCACTGGATGGCTGGGACTGACCCCCCCCTGCAGGCTCTGCCATGGGGGCGGAGCCACGTGGCTTCTTCGGTGTCTACCTGCTGCTTTGCGCCAACCCCCGGTACCGGGGCCGGGTCTACGTGGGTTTCACCGTCGCTCCCCAGCGCCGCCTCGGGCAGCACAACGCGGGCAAGCGCCGTGGGGGCGCCTGGAAAACCAGCGGACGTGGCCCTTGGTAAGGGGGGCTCCCGGCTGGGGGGGGGCGCTGTCCCAGCATGCAGTGCTGCGGGGGGGGGCTCCCGGCTGGGGGGGGGCAGTCCCAGCATGCAGTGCTGCGGGGGGGGCTCCCGGCTGGGGGGGGGGCAGTCCCAGCATGCAGTGCTGTGGGGGGGGCTCCCGGCTGGGGGGGGGCAGTCCCAGCATGCAGTGCTGCGGGGGGGGGCTCCTGGCTGGGGGGGGGCAGTCCCAGCATGCAGTGCTGCGGGGGGACTCCCGGCTGGGGGGGGGCAGTCCCAGCATGCAGTGCTGCGGGGGGGGCTCCCGGCTGGGGGGGGGGCAGTCCCAGCATGCAGTGCTGCGGGGGGGGGGGGGCTCCCGGCGGGGGGGGGCAGTCCCAGCATGCAGTGCTGCGGGGGGGGGCTCCCGGCTGGGGGGGGCAGTCCCAGCATGCATTGCTGCGGGGGGGGGTGGCTCCCGGCTTGGGGGGGGGGCTGTCCCAGCATGCAGTGCTGCGGGGGGGCTCCCGGCTGGGGGGGGCTGTCCCAGCATGCAGTGCTGCGGGGGGGGCTCCTGGCTTGGGGGGGGGCTGTCCCAGCATGCAGTGCTGCGGGGGGGGCTCTCGGCTGGGGGGGGGCAGTCCCCAGCATGCAGTGCTGCGGGGGGGCTCCTGGCTGGGGGGGGGCAGTCCCAGCATGCAGTGCTGTGGGGGGGGGGGCTCCCGGCTGGGGGGGGCAGTCCCAGCATGCAGTGCTGCGGGGGGGGGGCTCCCGGCGGGGGGGGGGCAGTCCCAGCATGCAGTGTTGCGGGGGGGCTCCTGGCTGGGGGGGGCAGTCCCAGCATGCAGTGCTGCGGGGGGGCTCCTGGCTGGGGGGGGGCAGTCCCAGCATGCAGTGCTGCGGGGGGGCTCCCAACAAGCCTTGCTCTTATGCCAACTTGTGCAGTGCCACTGGGCATGCTGGGAGCACTGGCCTGAGCTGGATTCTCTCCTTTCAGGGAGATGGTGCTGATCATCCACGGCTTCCCCTCGGACGTTGCTGCGCTGCGGGTACCTGCCGGCGCCCCTCACTCCCCGCCCGGCGCCCCTCACTCCCCGCCCGGGGCCCCTCACTCCCCGCCCGGGGCACTGCCCCCCCAGCCCCACCGGCACCCCTCACTCCCCGCCCGGGGCCCCTCACTCCCCTCCCGGGGCCCCTCACTCCCCGCCCGGGGCACTGCCCCCCAGCCCCACCGGCGCCCCTCACTCCCCGCCCGGGGCCCCTCACTCCCCTCCCGGGGCCCCTCACTCCCCGCCCGGGGCACTGCCCCTCACCTCCCCGCCCGGGGCACTGCCCCTCACTCCCCGCCCCGGGGCCCCTCACTCCCCGCCCGGGGCCCCTCACTCCCCGCCGGGGCCCCTCACTCCCCGCCCGCGGCCACTGCCCCCCAGCCCCACCGGCGCCCCTCAGGCCGACTCCCTAACTCCGCTGTCTCTGCCCCGCAGTTCGAGTGGGCCTGGCAGCACCCCCATGCTTCCCGCCGTCTGTGCAACGTGAGCCGCCGCGCCCGCCGGGAGAGCTGCTTTGACTTCCACCTGCGGGTTCTGGCTCACATGCTCCGCACGGCGCCCTGGTGCCGCCTGCCCCTCACCGTGCGCTGGCTGGAGCAGGCCTACTGCCGGGACTTCCCCCCCGCCCTCCAGCCCCCCCT
The DNA here is from genome assembly GCF_049634645.1 of Pelodiscus sinensis. Taxonomy (NCBI): domain Eukaryota; kingdom Metazoa; phylum Chordata; order Testudines; family Trionychidae; genus Pelodiscus; species Pelodiscus sinensis. Next base: position 119,236 of record NW_027465967.1, read on the forward strand.
GCACATGCCCCTGGCCTTTGGGCAGGTCCGGGCGCTGGGCCGAGCCGGGGGCTGCGGAGAGCGCGGGGAGGCGACCCCAGCCCTGCTCCAGAGCAGACAGTGCACACCTGCACCCTGTGCCTAAAGAGACAGCAGGTACTTTGGGGGGAGGCTAGTGGGTGAGAGCCAGGACTTGGGGGGAGGGGAGAGGAGTCTGGGATGCAGGACTCCTGGTTCTATCCCACACGGGGGCAGTGGGGACGGGCCTAGTGGTGTCATGGAGTGGGGGGGAGTCCCGGTGCCCCTGCAGCCAGGTGGAACAGTTGGGTGTTTGGTTGACAGGGACTCAGTGTAGCTCAGGCTTGTTACAGGAACCAGATGCAGCTGATACCACTGGGACGGGGTGCCCTGGCCCCTCCCTGCATCCTCCACCTGCCGAGAGAACTCGCATGCTGCCCAACTCCCCCAGGCTGGAGGCAGCCCCCCCTTTGTTGAGGTTCTATGGCAAGGTGTCACCTGGTTGCCCCCCCAGGCTCAGGTTGCAGGACAGCCTGAGCTATTGGTGTATGTGAGCTAAGATGGGGGAGCCCCCCAGTGAGAGACACGTCCATCCTGGCACCGGTGCAGTGCCCAGGGAAACTGAGGCACACACAGGGTTAGAGCAGAGCAGAACAGGCCCGTAGGCAGCACAGTGAAGGCATTCCCCACCGCGTCACAGCTGCTTTCATTGGGGGCTCTGCCCCCCGTCTGCCCTCTGCAGGACGCGGAGGACTGCCTGCTGCGCTGCTTCCACCCTGGCTGCCCCCTGGCGGCGCACCCGGCCTGCCTGGCCCAGGAGTTCCTGCGTGAGGAGCCGCAGCAGTTGCTGCCTGTGGAGGGGCGCTGCCCGGGGTACGGGGCTCTCGGGGTGCCCCAGGGAGGGGAGGGATGCAATGCACTTGCCATGCGCAACACCCCAGCATGTTGCCTTGGTGACTGGTTGCCATGGTGAAGCCCTGCCCACTGCCTGTTTCAGCTGCAAGAACCTGGTCCTGTGGGGTGACCTCATTGGCTACCACCAGGGGTGCTACAGTGACTTGGAAGAAGTCCCTGCTGCCTTTCAGGTGAGCCCCGCCCACTTCCTGCTTAAACCCCACCCTAGTGTGTCCCCTCCCCAAATCACGCCCCAACTTCCCTCTTCCCACCCTGCCAGGCCCCGCCCTGTCCACGCCCCCTCTCACGGGCAAGCCCCGCCTCTGCTTGTTCACACCCTCTTGCCTGACAAACTCCTCCCTCTTTGTCCCGCCCCTTTCTGAGGCAGCCCCGCCCCTCCCTCTCTGACCTCCCTCCCTCCCTCTAGGCCGGGGCCACTGAGCTGAGGCTGCGCCGGAGGGGGCGGGGCGAAGAGGCTGGTCTTTGCCCCGCCCCCTGGTGGAGCGCGGGGCGTGGCCTGGCGTAAGGCAGACCTGGGCGCAGGGAGCCCGCGGCGCTTCTGAGCGGGGGAGAAGCGCCTGGTCCCGGCGACGCGCCCGCTCGCGGCTGAGTTGCCCCGTGACAGACTCTCCGGGCCCGGCAGCTTCCCAAATAAAACACTGAAGCCAGCTCGAGTCCGGCTCTGCCTGGGGGGGGGAACCCGGGCGGGGGCACGGGGTGAGTGTGGAAGGGGCGTGGGGGCCCGGCGGGGGGCACGGGGTGAGTGTGGAAGGGGGTGGGGACCCGGCGGGGGAGTTACGGGGTGAGTGTGGAAGGGGGGGTGGGGACCCGCGGGGGAGTTACGGGGTGAGTGTGGAAGGGGGGGTGGGGACCCGGCGGGGGAGTTACGGGGTGAGTGTGGAAGGGGGGGGTGGGGACCCGCGGGGGAGTTACGGGGTGAGTGTGGAAGGGGGGGTGGGGACCCGGCGGGGGGCACGGGGTGAGTGTGGAAGGGGGGTGGGGACCCGGCGGGGAGTTACGGGGTGAGTGTGGAAGGGGGGGTGGGGACCCGGCGGGGGGCACGGGGTGAGTGTGGAAGGGGAGTGGGGACCCGGGCGGGGGAGTTACGGGGTGAGTGTGGAAGGGGGGGGTGGGGCCCGGCGGGGGAGTTACGGGGTGAGTGTGGAAGGGGGGGGTGGGGACCCGGCGGGGGGCACGGGGTGAATGTGGAGGGGGGGACCCGGGCGGGGGGCACCGGGTGAGTGTGGAAGGGGGGGTGGGGACCCGGCGGGGGGCACGGGGTGAGTGTGGAAGGGGGGGGGGACCCGGCGGGGGGCAAGGGGTGAGTGTGGAAGGGGGGGTGGGGACCCGGCAGGGGCACGGGGTGAGTGTGGAAGGAGGGGGGGACCCGGCGGGGGGGCACGGGGTGAGTGTGGAAGGGGGGGTGGGCACCCGGGCGGGGGGGCACCTGGTGAGTGTGGAAGGGGGGGTGGGGACCCGGCGGGGGGCACGGGGTGAGTGTGGAAGGAGGGGGGGACCCGGCGGGGGGCACGGGGTGAGTGGAAGGGGGGTGGGGACCCGGCGGGGGGCACGGGGTGAGTGTGGAAGGAGGGGGGGACCCGGCGGGGGGCACGGGGTGAGTGTGGAAGGGGGTGGGGACCCGGCGGGGGGCACGGGGTGAGTGTGGAAGGGGGTGGGGACCCGGCGGGGGGCACGGGGTGAGTGTGGAAGGGGGGGGTGGGGACCCGGCGGGGGAGTTACGGGGTGAGTGTGGAAGGGGGGTGGGACCCGCGGGGGGCACGGGGTGAGTGTGGAAGGGGGGGTGGGGAC